>NW_012115066.1:3452212-3532850 GCF_000951035.1 Colobus angolensis palliatus | reverse complement strand
TTTTTTTTTTGAGACTGAGTCTCACTCTGTGGCCCAGGCTGGAGTGCAGTAGCGAGATCTCGACTCACTGCAACTTCTGCCTCCTGGGTTCAAGTGATTCCCCTGCTTCAGCCTCCCAAGTAGCTGGGATTACATGTGCATGCAACCACACCTAGCTATATTTTGTACTTTTATTAGAGACGGGGTTTCACCATGTTGGCCAGGACGGTCTCTATCTCTTGACCTCGTTATCTGTCCACCTTGGCCCCCCAAAGTGTGGGATTACAGGCATGAGCCACCGCATCCGGCCAAGTTTATGTTTTAAGTAGCCTATAGCCACTGGGCCTGAAGAAAGCTTAATGGTGTTGTAAGTTACCATCTATCCCTTGTCTTCTGGGGTGGCAAACAGCAGCCCTTAGGTTACACATCCAACACTGAATCCCACATAGTCAGATAGAAACATCACAGGTACTTCATTTCAGGATGAAAACTCCACACTCTTTGCAAGATAATTCTTTTATTCAATATTCAAAACAAGAAAATTCTTATTTGCAGCTACCTCCAGCTAGGGAATGAGTTTAGTACAGGTATAATCTAATCATGTGGAGTTTACATTCTAGATGCAAAAATAAATGACAAGTGAATAAACTATTGATATAGTGTTTATGTATCTTATGTAATCACTTATAGCAATGTTATAACAATATTATAAAGAAGAAAAAAAGTGCTGGGATAGAGAAAGTTAATGGTATGAGGTATACGAGATTTATTTTAGGAAAGGTCTCAGCAAAGTTCTGTTCAGCATGACATTTAGGCTAAAACATTATTAAATAAGCAAGCAGGGTAGAGGAGGAGAGGAATCTTTCAAACAGAAGTAACATCAGGTCAACAATCTCTGAGCTGCAAACAGCTTAGTATGCTTCAAATTCTAAAAATATAAGATGAACAAGGTGACAGTCTATGAGTAAAGGTGGAAGTTATGCAACACAGAGGTGAATAAACAGTGAGTCATATAATAAAGAGCTGACTTATTGAAGATTTACGAATGAAGTTCCAGACTTACTTTTATGCACTGGCTGACCATTGAAATATTTAAACAGGAAGCAACAGACTTAACCTTTACATTGTAAAGGAATTAATTCTTACTACTAAATTATAAATGGATTACAATGGGTGATGGCTGAGCGTATTCAAGAGTGAGAAAATGCTGGCCTGGATAATGATAGAACAGTGTGGAATGGGTGTGGAGAGCAGGACCCATTCAAGACCTGATTTGGAAATGGAACTGATAAAATGTATTGAAGGATGGGATGTAGAAATGAGGAAAAGCATGTAGTTGACATTGACATCCAGATTTCGGGTATGAGTATTCGGAACGTGGTGGCTTCATTTTCTATGGTAGGAACACTTAAAGCAGAGGCAGTGGAAATCAAAGTCATTTTATAGTTAAATTAAGTTTGAGATATCTCAGAATCAACTAAAATAGCCAAGTACTGATGCATATTTTTGTTATTGAGATGTAAGTTCATAGAGTAACATCAGCGAAAAAATTTATTTATCTCAAGAATGAAAGAGATTCCCTTGAGAAGAAGGAGAAAAAGCAAAAGAAAGCACATGATGGTATTCTCAGCAAATCAATGTTCAGTGCTTGAAAGCAGTTTAAATCCTATGCCTTTTTGATTTATCCAGGTACATATGACAAAGAATTGTGTGTGTGTGGAGACTCTCTCCATATATGGACCCTTTAATTGAGCTGTTTGTCTTTTATTGCTGTTGAAATACAATAGACAGCATTCTAAGTTTAAAACCATATTTCTTTGAGGAAGAAAAAACCTTCATAGTTACGAAATCTTGGAGCTTTCCAGATTTTTCTATTCAACACTTGCATTTTCACTGAATAACTGCACAACGTTTAGTTTCTTTTGGCTAGTGGAGGCAAAAATTGAAATTTTAAAAGCTAGGCCACAGAGGAAGAGAGTTTTTGGCTTTTTGTTTTTTTTTTCTCCCGCAAAATATGCACAAACCTAATTTTGCTTTGCAGTTTCTATTTGCTTCTGCCAAAGTCACACTTCTCAGGAATAATACTGTATATAAATCTCTTTATAATGCTGGTGCTTGAGGTAAGGATGTTCCAGCCAGATAAGTAGAAGAAGCCAGTCTTTTTAGGAGATCAATGTGTTATAACAGATTTTGACTGAATATGGTAGTTGTGTTTGGGGAAAAAATAGAATCAGGGTGTTTTCACAGATTAAAAGAACTTTACTCTCCATCCAGTCTCAATTTTACAGAAAACGAAATTGAAGTTCTCAAAGGTTAAGTTGATTTCTCAAGTCACATAGCTCATTAGTGGCAAATGTGGAACTTGAACTCAAATTTTCAAATTGGGGCCACTGTATCCTGCAACCTAATTTGACCCAGCACACATAAGTAACTGATGACTAGCTATTGCATCAATGAGTTCCTACTGAGTCTCTTCGGCTTTTGGCAAAATGGCTGCTTAATTGGAGCTTTAATACTTTCTATAAAGTAAAATATGTCTTAAAGTCTACAGGAGGTCTCTTCAGAGTTTAAGACTATAGGATCATCTTAGGGGAAGAGGCAAATCCAAATGCAGTTTTACTTTCTTCAACCGCACTAGATGTCGTTCCTCTTAGGTTTTGAGCAACTTCTTCTTTGATACTGTAAGTCTGAGGTTAAGAATATCAGGGTTTAGAGTAGCAAAAAATCAATCATTTCCACCTCACACATGACCCTAAGATTTTTTAAATTGCAGATGTTAGGAGCAACTTTGGATAAAATTATAGTACATAAATTCAGATGTGCAAGGATTACATTTTCTCTATAATTGATTGTATTTATTTTTTAAATTCCTTTAAAGTTTTATTTATGTTTTATTCTTATAGATTTAGAGGTATGAGTGCAGTTTTGTTACATGGGTATAATGCATAGTGCCTAAGTCTGGGCTTTTAGTATACCCATCATCCAAATAGTAAACATTAAATATACATTCTTCCCAGCACCACATCGCACTTATTCCAAAATTGGCCACATAGTTGGAAGTAAAGCACTCCTCAGCAAAGATAAAAGAACAGAAATCACAACAAATTGTCTCTCAAACCACAGTGCAATCAAATCAGAAATCAGGATTAAGAAACTCACTCAAAACCACACAACTACACTGAAACTGAACAACTGCTACTGAAGGACTACTGGGTAAATAATGAAATGAAGGCAGAAGTAAAGATGTTCTTTGAAACCAATGACAACAAAGACACAAGGTACCAGAATCTCTGGGACACATTTAAAGCAGTTGCGTACAGGGAAATTTATAGCTTTAGATGCTCACAAGAGACAGCAGGAAAGATCTAAAATGGACACCCTAACATCATAATTAAAAGAACTAGAGAAGCAAGAGCAAATAAATTCAAAAGCTAGCAGAAGGCAAGAAATAGCTAACATTAGAGCAGAACTGAAGGAGATAGAGACACAAAAAAACCCTTTAAAAAATCAATGAATCTAGGAACTGGTTTTTTGAAAAGACAACGAAATAGACCACTAGCAAGACTAATAAAGAAGAAATGAGAGAAGAATCAAACAGACTCAATAAAAAATGATAAAGGGAATATCATGACTGATCCCAGAGAAATACAAACTACCATCAGAGAATACTGTAAATACCTCTACACAAATAAACTAGAAAATCTAGAAGAAATGGATAAATTCCTGGACACATACACCCTCCCGAGACTAAACTAGGAAGAAGTTGAATCCCTGAGTAGACCAATAATAGGCTCTGAAATTGAGGCAATAATTAATAGTCTACAAACCAAAAAAAGTCCAGGACCAGATGGATTCACAGCTGAATTCTACCAGAGGTACAAAGAAGAGCTGGTACCATTCCTTCTGAAATTATTCCAATCAATAGAAAAAGAGGGAATCCTCCCTAACTCGTTTTATGAGGCCAGCATCATCCTGATACCAAAGACTGGCAGAGTCACAACAAAAAAAGAGAATTTTAGACCAATATCCCTGATGAACATCGATGCGAAAATCCTCAATAAAATACTGGCAAACTGAATCCAGCAGCACATCAAAAAGCTTATCCATCAAGATTAAGTTGGCTTCATCCCTGGGATGCAAGCCTAGTTCAATATACACAAATCAATAAATGTAACCCACCACATAAACAGAATTCAAAAAAAAAAAACCATATGATTATCTCAATAGATGCAGAAAAGGCCTTTGACAAAATTCAACAGCGCTTCATGCTAAAAACTCTCAATAAACTAGGTATTGATGGACCATATCTCAAAATAATAAGAGCTATTTATGACAGACCCACAACCAATATCATACTGAATGGGCAAAAACTGGAAGCATTAGCTTTGAAAACTGGCACAAGACAGGGATGCTCTCTCTTACCACTCCTATTCAACATAGTGTTGCAAGTTCTGGCCAGGTCAATCAGGCAGGAGAAAGAAATAAAGGGTATTCAATTAGGAAAACAGGAAGTCAAATTGTTCCTGTTTGCACATGACATGATTGTATATTTAGAAAACCCCACCATCTCAGCCCCAAATCTCCTTAAGCTGATAAGCAAATTCAGTAGTCTCAGGATACAAAATCAATGTGCAAAAATCACAATCATTCCTACACACCAATAACAGACAAACAGAGAGCCAGATCATGAGCGAACTCCCATTCACAATTGCTACAAAGAGAATAAAATACCTAGGAATTCAACTTACAAGGGATGTCGAGGACCTCTTCAAGGAGAACTACAAACTACTGCTCAATGAAATAAAAGAGGACACAAACAAATGGAAGAACATTTCATGCTCATGGATAGGAAGAAGCAATATCATGAAAATGGCCATGCTATCCAAGGTAATTATAAATTACCATCAATGCCATCCCCATCAAGCTACCAATGACTTTCTTCACAGAATTGGAAAAAACTACTTTAAAGTTCATATGGAACCAAAAAAGAGCCTTCATTGCCAAGGCAATCCTAAGCCAAAAGAACAAAGCTGGAGGTATCATGCTACCTGACTTCAAACTATACTATAAGTCTACAGTAACCAAAACAACATGACACTGGTACCAAAACAGAGTTATAGACCAACGGAACAGAACAGAGGTCTCAGAAATAGCACCACACATCTACAACCATCTTATCTTTGACAAACCTGACAAAAACAAGAAAGGGGGAAAGGATTCCCTATTTAATAAATGGTGCTGGGAAAACTGGTTAGCCCTATATAGAAAGCTGAAACTGTATCCCTTCCTTACACCTTATACAAAAATTAACTCAAGATAAATTAAAGACTTAATTGTTAGACCTAAAACCATAAAAACCCTAGAAGAAAACCTAGGCAATACCATTCAGGACATAGGCATGGGCAAGGACTTCGTGACTAAAACACCAAAAGCAATGGCAACAAAAGCCAAAATAGACAAATGGGATCCAATTAAACTAAAGTGCTTGTGCACAGCAAAAGAAACTGCCATCAGAGTGAACAGGCAATCTACAGAATGGGAGAAAAGTTTTGCAATCTACCCATCTGACAAACGGCTAATATCCAGAATCTACAAAGAACTTAAACAAATTTACAAGAAAAAAATTAAATAACCCCATCAAAAAGTGAGCAAAGGATATGAACAGACACTTTTCAAAAGAAGACATTTATGTAGCCAACAGACATATGAAAAAAAATGCTCATCACTGGTCATCAGAGAAACGCAAATCAAAACCACAATGAGATACCATCTCACACCAGTTAGAACGGCGATCATTAAAAAGTCAGGAAAACAACAGGTGCTGGAGAGGATGTGGAGAAATGGGAATGCTTTTACACAGTTGGTGGGACTGTAAACTAGTTCAGCCATTGTAGAAGACAGTGTAGTGATTCCTCAAGGATCTAGAACTAGAAATACCATTTGACCCAGCCATCCCATTACTAGGTATATACCCAAAGGAGTATAAATCATGATACTATAAAGACACATGCACACATATGTTTATTGCGACATTATTCACGATGGCAAAGACTTGGAACCAACCCAAATGTCCATCAATGATAGACTGAATTAAGAAAAATGTGGCACATATACATCATGGAACACTATGCAACCATAAAAAAGGATGAGTTCATGTCCTTTGCAAGGACATGGATGAAGGTGGAAAGCATCATTCTGAGCAAACTGTCGCAAGGACAGAAAATCAAACACCACATGTTCTCACTGATAGGTGGGAATCGAACAATGAGAACACTTGGACACAGGGCGGAGAACATTACACACCAGGGCGTGTTGTGGGGTGGGGGGACTGGGGAGGGATGGCATTAGGAGCAATACCGAATGTAATTGATGAGTTAATGGGAGCAGCAAACCAACATGGCACATGTATGAATATGTAACAAACCTGCATGTTGTGCACATGTACCCTAGAACTAAAAGTATAATAATAAAAAAGTAAACATTTGTACCCAATGAGTAATTTTCATCCCTTCCCCCCTTCCTAGCCACCCACGTTTACAAATCTCCAATGTCCATTATTCCATTATGTATGTCCATGTGTATCCATTTCTGAGCTTACGTTTGCAAGTGAGAACATGTAGTATTTGACTTTCTGTTTGTGATTTATTTCACTTAGGATAATGGCCTTCAGTTGCATCCATGTTGCTGAAAATGACATAATTTCATTCTTTTTATGACTGAGTAGTATTCCATGGTATGTATATACCACATTTTCTTTATCCAGTCATCTATTGATGGACACTTAGGTTGATTTGATAGCATTGCTATTGCGCAAAGTGCTGCAATAAACATATGAGCTCAGGTATCTTTTTTTCTTAATGATTTATTTTCCTTTTGGTAGATACCAAGTAGTGGGATTGCTGGATCAAATGGTAGTTCTATTTTTAGCTCTTTGAGAAATCTCCATATTGATTTTGATAGGAGTTGCACTAATTTACATTCCCACTTTGTATAAGCATTCATTTTCTTCACTTCCTTGCCAACATCTCTTGTTTTCTAATTTTTTAAATATAGTAGCCACTCTAATTGGTGTGATATGGTATCTTATTGTGGTTTTGTGTTTCTCTGATGATTAGTGATGTTGAGCATTTTTTTCCTGTTTGTTGGCCAGTTGTATGTCTTCTTTTGAAAAGTATGTGTTCATATCTTTTGCCCTCTTTTTGATGGAGTTACTTGTTTTTTTTCTTATTAAGTTGTTTGAGTTCCTTGTAGATATTGGATATTAGTCCTTTGCTGGATGGGTACTTTGCAAGTATTTTATCCCATTCTTTAGGTTGTCTATTTGTTGATTATTTATTTTGTTATGCAGAAGCATTTTAGTTTAATTAAGTCACATTTGTCTCTTTTTGGTTTTGTTGCATTTGCCATTGAGGTCTTTGTTGTAAATGATTTGCCTAGGCCAATATCCCGAAGAGTTTTTTCTAGGTTTTCTTCTAGGATTTCTATAGTCTCAGTTCTTACATTTAAGTCTTTCATCCATTTTGAGTTAATTTTTTTTTTGTAATTTTTATTATTTGTTATGAGTCCCAATTCTAAGAGTTATGTAAAATTCAGTCTTGGTCAATTGACCTTCTCTATTCATTTCCTGAATCACAAACAGGTTACAATAGCTTACTCAGTGATACTGGGTAGAACAGGAGTAGAATTGTGAGGGTGAAGGTATGATGGGTTTTAAAAGAGGAAAATTGTCATTGGCTGAGACATTCTTGTTATATTTTGCCTTCACTAATTCGTTCATTTAGACTTCTCCTGAATGTCCCTGTTCCTTACCTGCCACCAATTACCTAAATGCCACTTAAGTTCCATTGATTGGGTGACAAACATGGGTCTCCCACTGATGAATATTATCTATTGCAATACTCCCAAAAATACCCCCTAAGATGTTCACTAGACAGCTCTTTCTACACTGGGATCATGTGGGTTTTGCACATCTGTTATGTTATTCGGTGCTGTCCCACATCTCCTCTGCCTTAGATCCCCAAACCTATTATTGGTTTCTTCTCACCACCATCCCTAGGGATTCTTAGAGGGTAGAGACTGGTAAACCATCAGCCTCTAAGCTGTCTTTAGTTCCCTCACTAACACTTTTTCACCCACTGAGATTGTAACTGAACCTGAGGCTGGCATGGTCTGACAACTCATATATGTTTCCAGATCTGGTTTTTAAACCCAAATTATATTAGAATGTGAAGTTTTCCAACCCCAAAGTCATTTATCAGATTTTCTACCAAAGCAAATGTTTAAGGAGTAAGAGCAAGAGATACATGAAAACTGAGTTTTTGCTTTTGTTTTGTTTTGTGTTTTTATTTTTGCCCATATGTGCTCTAATTTTTATTTGCTATACATATTCAACGGAGTATTTCCATTTGTGATGAAAACATGTTAATTTACTGTAAGATGATTGTTTCCCCAGCAGTGTCATTTGGGTGCCCCCTCTATGCTACTGAATAATTTTTCAATAAACTTTTTATTTTAGAAAAACTGAAAATATAGTACAGTGGTTTCACATTTACCCCATGCCTAGTATACACTCTTGTTATCATGTTACATCACTATAGTGCCTCTGTCACAACTAGTAAACTAATACTGGCAGGTAATTATAAGCTAAACTCTATACTTGATTCAGTTTTTCTTAGTTTTTTCCTAACTTTTTTGTTGTTTTTGCTCTAGGATACCACATTACTTTTTAGTCATCATATCTCCTTAGGTTATTTTTTACACTGATAATTTATCAGATTTTTTTCTTGCTTGTGATAACCTTGACAATTGTGAAAAAAATCTTGTTAGGTATTTTGTAGAATGTTCATTATTTGAGATTTGTCTAGTGCTTTTCTCATAATTAGAATGAGGTTATGTGTTTCTAGAAAGATGACCATGGAGGGTTAGTGCCATTCTCAGACCAACAAAGCAAAAGTTCGATTTATCAACTTGACTTATCGCTAATGATGTTAACTTTAATCACTTAGTAAAGGCAGTTTTTGTCAGTTTTCTCTATTGTAAAGTTGCTTATTTTTTCCCTTTCCATACTATATATTTTGGAAGAAAGTCATTATGTATAGCTCACACTTAAAGGGTTGAAAGTTATGCCCCATGTCCCTGAGAATAGAATCTGTATTAGTTATTTGGAATTTTTCTGCATGCATGGAAGATTTGTCTCACTCTACCCTCAATTAATTTATTAATTCAATCATTCATTTGTATCAATATGGACTGATGCATATTTATTTCATACTATAAATTATCATTTAATGGTACACTATTTTATTGCTCAAGACATTCTATAGTTGGCCATTTGGAGTTCATTTAGTTGGCTTCTGTGTCCCTTTGTCATATCCCCATCATATTGAGCACTTCTATATTTTTTTTGGAACTATAAAATACTCTGGTCTCATCTTGCATATTATTCTCCCCAACCCTAGAATCATCTTTTTTTCTAAAGAGCCCTGGCTCCTTTATTGAAGAATCCTATCTGAAATCAAGATCTGTGTGCTAGATGTACCCAATGTAAATGAATGACATCTCAGCAGGCAGAGCTAGGAAATATGTATTTGCACAAATAATTATACCTGTATATTTTCTATAGATATTCATCAGAATCTATTAAGCTAAATGCAAGTTATAATGATGCCTCCACCTTAATCCAGTACCACATGGTTCATTCAATAAAGATTTAGGGTTAACACCTAAAGGGAACCTACATAATAAAAGTATGAGGAAACATATTACTTATGTTTACTTTATGCATGGTTGATATCATGTTGCTTACATATGAGTCAGTATCACCTAGTGCTTAAGAGCACAGACTCTGGAACTGCTGTGCCTGTGTTTGAATACTGCCTCTGCCAATTGCTAGCTGTGTGACCTCATGCAAATTGCTTAATGTCTCTGTTCTTCAGTTACCTCACTTGTGGAATGAGGATGATAATAATACTTAATCTACAGAGTTATATGTGAGGGTTATAAACTCAATCATATGTAAAAGGGCTTCACATGTGGTCCTCTGATCTATTGTCCATATTTATTATTATAAATCTTATGTCAAATCATGCTTTATGTTATTACAGGAAAATAAATTGAAATGCATATACATGAAAGTTAGCCACATATCTATGACATGGGAGTCACTGTTCTATTGGTATGAGCATAGCTTCATTTAAATAATGAGTGATAATTAAGAAAAAATAATGAATTTTGGATTAAAACATATATTATTATTCTATCAAAATCCAGCAAGGAGTGATTTTTGTGAAAATTATTAAAATTTTCTATCCTGATAATTTTTCTGAAGAAAGGAGCTAAAAGATAGTTATATAACAGGACTATTAAAAGCATTACTGTGATTACATAGGAAGATAAGTGGAACAAAATAATAGTTTAATTCAATAAGTCATTTATTCTAAGATCTCTGCTAACTATGTACTCACTGTGCTCTGTGACTGGTCTGAATATACTCAGGAACTTTCTTTACAGCACTTTTATTTTAATAAATGTCTCATGTCCCATTTATTTCTGGTTTACTCTCTTCCTTTATGCTGTTTTTTGGAAAGTCTATTGGGAAGGACGAGCTCTCTCTGCAGCCTGATTGGGGCTGATGATGAATAAAAACCATGTATTAGTCCATTTTTGCATTTCTGTAAATACCTGAAACTGTGTAATTTATAAAGAAAATAGGTTTAATTGGCACATGGTTCTGCAGGTTGTATAGGAAGCATAGCAACTTCTGCCTCTGGGGGAGCCTTACGAAGTTTCCAATATGGTGGAAGGCAAAGAGGGAGCAGGTGTCTTACATGGCAAGAGCAGGAGCAAGAGGGCAGGTGAGAAGGTGCTACTCACTTTTAAATGATCAGATCTTATGAAAACTCACTCAATGACAGTACCAAGAGGAATGGTGCTAAGCCGTTCATAAGAAATCCACTCACATGATTCAGGCACCTGCCACTAGGCCCCACCTCCAACACTGTGGATAATTCAACTTGAGGTTTGTGTGGGGACACAGATGGAAACCATGTTAAACCATATCCAAGACATACTCCTTGCTGTGTTCAAATTCTTTTAAAATCTTCAATTATTGAATATATGCCATGTCTCCCTTCTTTACCAAATACAAATTTCTTGTACTCTGACTCAAAACTGTAATTTCTTGGTCAGATGCTAACGAACTCCTTGTAAGCTGAGTGGTGTTGATTTGTAAGGTCAGGGTCCAGCCCGTGCTTCTGTCTGCTCAGCTGTGAAAACTCCCAACAAATGTGAGAGGAAATTTTCCAACAAACATCATTTTCTCTCAACTTTTGGGCAGACTCTAACCTCAATAAACTTTTTAACTGTTACTCTCAGAATATACCTGGAAGATTCTCTGTTTTGAAGAGCTTTTTAGTGTTAGATTTCTTTTTTTTCTCTAATCAACATTTAATTTTCTGACCATTTTATTCAATCATTTTTTCACATCTGTTGTCATTTATTGTTTTATTCAACAGATATTGTTAAGCACTAACATTGTAATAAATGATATGAGAATAGAGGAAGACAGAGGGGAACAAATTGGCTCTAGTGTAGCTTATAATATGTAAGAGGGGAGAGAAACACACAATTAAATGTATAGGTGTAAGTTCATAATTACAAGTTGTGATACATGCTGGTTTAGAAAGACTCCTGTTATGAAAGAGGACATGTAAAATTATAGTTAATTTGTGGGTTAGGGACAGTGTCTCTGAAACAGTGCCATTAAAATAAAATGTGAAGGAAGATAGGGAAAAATTAAAGACTGGGGGAGTCATAGCTTTATAGGTAGGTAGAGGAATAGGGACGCACAAGTGAAGTGGGAAAAATTTAATGTTTTTGAAGAATTGAAAGGAACCCAGTGTGGCTAGTGCACCAGAGTCAAAGGGAAGTATCACACAACATGAAATTGGGAATATATTCATCTGTTTGGGCTACCGCAACAAAATACCACAGAGTAGGTGGCTTGAACAACAGAAATTTCTATTTTTGCAATTCTAGATGACTGAAGTTCAAGATGAAGGTCCAGCGGGTTTGGTTTCTGGTAAGGTCATTCCTCCTGGCTTGCAGAAAGACTCATTCTAGCTATGTCTTCACATGGCTTTTCGTCTGTGTGTGTGGAGGAAGAGAGAGAGAGAGAGAGTTTCCTCTTCTTATAAGAACACCAGTAATACATGATTAGGGCCCCACATTTATGATCTCATCTAACCTTAATTATCACCTTAAAGACCCTATTCCAAATACAGTTACATTGGGGGTTAGGACTTCAGCATAGGAATTGAGGAGGAAAAGGCAGCACATTTCAGCCATAATAAGAAAATAGCTGGGATCATGTAAGATTCATAAACCATAGGCACAATTTCATATTTAAACTTGGAGAGACATATTAATGAGTTTTCTATTCCATAGTATTACACTGTTGCAAATATTTAAATGTTGACATAATTTCGGCTGTCAAAATTAGGGGAGTTTTTTTTCTCTGCAAATGTTTTTTAAATAATCTGCATGTTCTCTGCTTTTTGAATCATAATTAGTGACTTTTCTGAATACCCATATTTTAAAATGAGAGAGAAACAAGTACAAACCCTACTTCTGCTTTACTGTTCTGTGAACTTCGGAAATATATATAATCCTTTTCAGCCTAAGTGTCTTCATAATTATATGGGAAAATTCCACATCCATTTTATAAATTTAGAAACTACTTAATTCTGTGCTTTCAAATCAATTAGCATACATGTTAAAAGTTCAACCGTTTTGTATAAAATTGCTAACAGATATTAATCATTTTCCTGTTTTCTTAGAGTACATTGAAGTTAATTAATACCCTTATTTTGTTTTCCTGTCTTTTGTGAAGCCCTTTTTTTTCTTAGTATGCTGAATATCTCTGTGTTCACTGCGTTCTGATTCCTTGTGTCTACTTTTTGTTTTTTCTTGCCTTTTCTTTCATTACATACTATTACTTCTGTCTGCTTAATGAGTGTACCTGCCTATTTCCGTTTTTTTCTCTGCATGATCAGTTTTTTCTTTTCATCTGGTTTGCACATACAAAGCAGATTATCAATCTTAAAATTATTGTCTCTATTGTGTTACATACATTCTGAATTTAATTATTCATATATATGCCCACGGCATGTAGTTTTTAGTATAATTTTTGAGGCATCTGTTTTGGCAATCTATATGCCTTTGATGTGACTTCCTTTATCGTTCTCAGTTGCTAAGGAGATACTTAGTTTCAAAGATTCGTAGGGTAAGGTTAAGATATTTATTGCTTATACCATAATCATGATAAAGTAGACATATTTTTTGCCCAAGCTACAGCAGCTGTTGATGCTGGGAGTTATCTTAAACACCATCTCATTCAACTTCCTCATTTTATTTTATTTTGAGACAGGGTCTTGCTCTGTTGCCAAGACTGGAGTGCAGTAGTGCAGTAACAGCTCACTGCAACTTCTGCCCCCCAGGCTCAAGCGATCTTCCCTCCAAGTAACTGAGACTGCAGGCACATGCCACCACGTTTGGCTAATTTTTGTATTTTTTGTAGAAATGAGGTCTCACTATGTTGCCCAGCCACATCTCAACACTCCTGGGCTCAAAAATACACCCTCCTTGCTCTTTGAAAGTGCCTGGATTATAGGCATGAGCCACTGGGACTGGCCAACTTCCTCATTTTAGACAGGAGGAAAATGGCAAGCAAATCGACTTCTGCAAAATATACAAGTAGCTATGAGCAGATATAAAGCCCAACTTATAGGTTTTAATTAATTCCACATAATTGTGTTGTTATCTTATAAATAATAACTTACTCTAGTACCGGAGGGTCTGTCTAACCACAGTTTTAAATTTTATATGATGACGATTAAAATATGTTTCTCAAATCCAAAGGAAACACAAGTTAGCAGAATTGGGTAGCATTGATCTAGACAGCTATCAATGTAAATATGAAAGATTAGTTCTTTAAGGTTATTTTACTTTTTTTTTAATTATCAAGACAGGTCAATCATACTTTTCTGCAATAAATTGATCTTCTCCTTTCTCATTTCAAAGACTATAAACACTTCCTAGTGCCTTCTTGTCCTTTGCCAGAAAACAACAGGAATTAGAAAAAAGAAAGAATCATAAGAATGTATATTATAGTTTTGACCCATTGACTTAAGTATTCAGGATTAGAGTTCCTAAGAACATTTAAAGCATACTCCCCTTGTGGTGTGGTGATTTTTAACTTACTGAGTTATTGGGCAGCTTCCTCCTATTTTTGTCAAATGCCTATAAATCATGACAAAGTCAGTAAATGAACCATATTTATGGAAATTTATTTCCTGCTAATTTTTCTTCATAGTATCCAGGGTGTGCTATTCCACTCTATGAAAATTTTATGTGAGCTGTAGTTAGTAATGTGTAAGATTGATATTTCACATTTATCAATGCACTACTTTCATGTAAGTTTTGATAGGTGAGGGATAGGAGTTAGGTCTGCAAACCTGGATGTGCACACTAAATCATGGATTAGCAAATCACATTTTATATGAAGGCAGTGGACCACTGCAAAGACAGAGAGGAGAATTTTTTGGAAGGTAAACTGTAGCCCATCATTATAAGTCCTTTATGGGACTTTTAAACATGTAATGAAAAAAATACTCTATGTTTTGGAGCACCACCTTAGAAAAGTTTTCCAGAGACCAAAGATAACAGGAGTCATTTGCAAATTAAAAGAGACTGATCAAAATGTATTAGCATATATATACAGTCGTTAATATCTGAAGAAAACCAATGGCAAACAATATATTGTAAGCTGGTATGGTATTATTCTGAGACAAAAAGAGCCTTAAGTATTAAGAAGCATAGAAATAATAGTCTTATTCAAGGAAAGGACAATCTGGAAATCAATTATATACACAACATGTATGAACTTAGCAAGATATAGTGCATGTAATGACAACCAGCAATGGTTGCCATCATAATATAACATTTGCATATCTT
Organism: Colobus angolensis palliatus; assembly: GCF_000951035.1. Taxonomy (NCBI): domain Eukaryota; kingdom Metazoa; phylum Chordata; class Mammalia; order Primates; family Cercopithecidae; genus Colobus; species Colobus angolensis. The sequence continues at coordinate 3,517,859 of NW_012115066.1, read as the reverse complement.
AACTTTTTATGGTTTTGGTAAGAATAATAATTCGTAGTAGATTTTACACTTCCCAAAGGAAAATCTACAATATCACGTTTGATCCACCCAACGACAATGTTTTCCAGTGACAGGTTAGCAGTCTTTTATTATCACCATTTTTAGAAGAAAAATATTTATCTAGAGTGGTCAGTGACAGGATTGGAACTTGAACCTGAGTCCTTTGCGTTCAGAGCTCAAAATATTGTATTCTATTTCATTTCTTTATTCTAAGAGTGAACTCTCTTTTAATAATTCACATAAAATAACACACTTATGTCTTTGTTGATTAGTAATATTTGTGTCCATGTGAGCAAACACATATTTATATTTCTTCAACAAGTTAGTTTTGAAAATAGCAAAATATTTAAAGTCAAGTTTGAAAATATCAAAATATACTAAAAACTCTTAGCATAGCAAACACCCATCTGTACATTCACTTCATGCAGTTTTATTCCTCAGAGACAAACATTTTTAACTATATTTTATTTTATTTTGTTACTTTATTTTATTCTCTACTCTCAAGGAGCATTCTTGTTGAGGCCATTTTTACTGATATGTAATTTGGATGATTGCCCTCTTTATATCTTTATTTTTTCTTTGCAACTCATGGACTGGTAATATCCTAAGTCTCCATCTGACTGAGGTTTCCAGCAGGGCAAATTCTAGCTAGCAGTGGCCTCAGAACCTCAGGTTTCTCCTTTCGTTAAAGAAGAATTTAGTCATATACATGTTTACATCATTTGTTACTTTGACTAAATATATATAAGATTAAGGCATGATGAGGTTTTTTTTCCTTACAAAACATATTATTAAAAACAACTGAGTCTGGAAGTTCCTGTATTGGATTTGGAAACAAGGAATATACTTACGGTTTTAAGAGGCACATTCAAATTTACATGAGAGTAGGTTTGCACTGCCCTCTATCCATGGTCTTATGTTTATCGACAGATTCAAACCCTTGTTAGAAACTATTCATGCTGATAAGAATTGAGAGGGTTCAGAGCAGAAATAACCTTGAGCTAGTCCTTTATTCACTCTTTCACTTTCTTTTCTCATTCCTTTAAAGACCCACCACAAAGCCCCACAGATACTGAAGGGGAAAGCCTGCCACCAAGTAACAGTAACATACACTAAACCGAGCATTTTACTGCATTTTCTTACCACAAAAATCATCTCATCTCTTTATATCCCAAGATGTTTCAAAATCAAAATAAATTGCTTTGCATCTTACAGGCATTTAGGTATTTTGTAGCCCTTTGGCCACAAAACTACTTAAGATGATATCACGACAGTCTGTTCACTTTCTTTTATTTCAGTGTCTAATAGAAGCTAAAATTCCTTTCCCATATTTTTGAAGGTGTGGTCCAATTCTGGAATGAGTTTATCAGTGGAGGTCAAAATCTAAAAACAGATGTGTTCAAATGAAAGAAAACTTCATGGAGTTCATCATCAATTGAGACTGCTGGATATCAAGATATAAAGATATAGACACTATCACAAAGAATATATGGCTTGTTCTTTGGCACACGTTTAGTAATGTGCCTTGGAATCCTGTGAAATATTAATGAATCCTTTTGAGGTCATTTGTTTCCAATAATTAGTCCAGTGGAGTCCATAGCATAAAAAGTGACAGGAGGTCTGAAAATAAAAACTATATTCTGAATTCATAGGTTAGGAAAGTCAGGACTATGTGGATTGTATATTTTTATGAAAAAACTAACCCTTTTTTATTTTTATTCATTTATTTTTATTGATATATAATCTTTTACGTATTTATGGAGTACATATAATATTTTGTTGCATTCATAGAATGTGTGATAATCAAGTCAGGGTGTTTGGAGTATCCATCACCTTGAATATTAATTGTCTCTATGTGTTGGGAACATTTCAAGTCTTCTCTTCTAGCTATTTTGAAATATGCAATACATGATTACTAATTATTACCACTGCATGCTGTTATGACACATTAGAACTCATACTTCCTATCTAATGCATGTTTGTACTAATGAACCAACCTCTCTTCATCCCCCCCTTCCTCCCACCCATGTAACTTACTCAGACTCGTATTTATCATTCTACTCTCTACCCCCATGAGATCAACTTTTTAAGCTCCCATATAATGAGTTGTGAGAATATGGGAAATTGATCTTTCTGTGTCTGGCTTGTTTTACTTAATATAATAATCTGAATTTCATTCATATTGCTGCAAATGACATGATTTTATTTTGTTATAGCTAAATAGTATCCTACTGTGTGTGTGTGCATGTGTGTGTGTGTGTACTCATTTTCCTTATTGTTCATCTGTTGATAGGCACTCGGTTTGATTCCACATTTTGCTATTGTTTTCCATAGTGTTTCCGTTAATTTTCATTCTCACCAATGCTGTATAGGAGTTCTCTCTTCTCTGTATCTTTGCCAACATTTGTTTTCTTTTTTTTTTTTTTGGCTTTTTAAATAATATCCATTATAATTGATGGAGGATGGGATGCTACTGTTGTTTTGACTTACATTTCCTTGATGACTAGTAATTTTGAGCACTTTTTTCACATATGTGTTGGCCATTTGTATGTCGTCATTTGAAAAATATGTATTCATGTGCTTTGCCCACTTTTTAATGTTTTTTTTTCACTGTTGAGTTGTTGAGCTCCTTGTATATTTTGAATATTAATCCTTTGTTGAAGTAATAGTTTGAAAAAATTTTCTCCATTTAAAGTTGTCTATCCAATCTGTTGATTGTTTCCTTTGTTATGCAGACAATTTTAAATTTGACTAAGTCCTATTTGTTCTTTTTTTGTTTTTATTTTCTGTGTTTTTGAGGTCTTAGCCATAAAATCTTTGTTTAGATCAACGTTCTGAAGTGTTTTTCCATGTTTTCTTCTACTGGTTTTATAGTTTGAGATCTGATAGTTAAGTCTTTAGTTAATCTTGAGTTGATTTTTGTATATGGTGCGAGGGATCCAGTTTCATTCTTCAGTCCATTGATATTCATTCTTTGCAGGATAATTTAGTGTGTCCTTTCCCGAATATATAATTTGCCCTGTCATAATAAGGGGAATTCAAAACACCATTACACAAACACTATGGTAATAATTTTTGCAGGCAAGATTGATTGATTAATAGAAGCTCAAATCAGTGAGTGAAAGTTCCCAGAGAAACATAATACTTGCATACTCACATAGTATCTCCTCCAAGATGCATATTAATTAGACAAATAAAAATGACAACCATGCCACAAAGAAAGCCAACAGTCACCACTCTAATCAATTGATTAGCTGTGCATCAGCCATAGTAAGATATGTAGAGATTACGTACTCCTGGACATGATGTACTAAGAAGGGTATATTACTTCTATGATATTCAACGTAACCATGAAGGAATCAGAAAAACCCATATTCTACAAAATACTTGACCAGCAATATTTAAAAGTGCAAAGGTAGTGAGCGAATTGAGAATCTGTCATAGATTATAGCAAACAAAGGAAATTAAAATTAAATGCAATGTAGGATCCAGAAATATATTCTGAAAACAAAAAATACATAAGTAGAAAACCTAGTATAATGTTAATGGAAGCTATAATTTAATTAATGCTATTGTGAAAATAATGTTTTTATTATTGTATGTTTTAATAACTGCATTATGGTTATATACGCACACACTTGAACACACACACATTACAAATGCTCAGAGACTGAGCATTTATGTATATAATTGTATAAGCATTGTCTGTATAATTTTGTAATCATCTATAAGATTCTGTCAAATTTATAGTTATTTCCAAATACAAAGTTAAAAAATGATATTCTACATATTTGTAAATAAGGATACAGTGATGATAAGAAAATATCTTAGTATACTTTTCTATGGTACATTCTACCATGCATTCAAGAAAATACAACAATTATAAATATACATCTCCATACATCACTACAAAATGAATACAGCCATACAACTACCATTCAAGTTAAGAAATAGAACATTATGACTAGCACTCTAGAAATATGCCTGTATGTCCTCCTGCATTAGTTTGTTCTCGCATTGCTACAAAGAAATATCTGAGACTGGGTAATTTATAAAGAAAAGGTTTAATTTATTCATAGTTCCACAGGATATATAGAAAATGTGGCAGCACCTGCTTCTGGGGAGACCTCAGGGAGCTTTTACTCAAGGCGGAAGGCAAAGTGGGAGCCAACATCTTACATGGCAGGAGCAGGAGGAAGGGAGGAGAGAGATGCTACACGTTTTTAAACAACCATATCTCATGAGAGCCCACTCACTGCACATTACCCAGTAACATTATGAGAGCTCTGACCTCATTATCCAATCACCTCCCACCAGGCTTCTCCTCCTACGTTGGGGATTACAATTCGGCATGAAACTTGGATGCGGGCACAGATCCAAACCATATGACCTTCTAATAACTCAGTCCTCTCTTCTCACTAAAGAAAACATAGTACTGCCTTCTAGTACTGTAAAAACTACTTTGTTTTTGCCTTTAATATAATTGAATGTAACGCTTTACCGTATATGCAGCAATTAATGAGAGTTGTCTTTATTTTTTATTTGTTTGTTTGGTTTTTACCAACTGTTGACTTTGTAATTCTTTCCAATTTTAACCATTCTGGTACATCCAATTTTTACTATTATTAATGACATATTAGTGTGGCACATTTTTCACAACTAATGAGCCAGTATTGGTACATTATTAACTAAGCTCTACACTTTATTTAGATTTTCAATTTTCTTCATATATGTCTGTATGTATGTGTGTACAATATACACATATATGTGTGCATATATGTATGTGTATATATAATACACATTAGAATTAGAATTAGAATATACATGTATAGGCCAGGCACGGTGGCTCACACCTGTAATCCCAGCACTTTGGGAGGCCAAGGTGGGTGGATCACGAGGTCAGGAGATGGAGACCATCCTGACTAACACTGTGAAACCCAGTCTCTACTAAAAAATGCAAAAAATTAGCCGGGCGCAGTGGCAGGCGCCAGTAGTACCAGCTATTCAGGAGGCTGAGGCAGGAAAATGGTGTGAACCTGGGAGGCAGAGCTTGCAGTGAGCCAAGATTGCACCACTGCACTCCAGCCTGGGCAACAGAGTGAGACTCCATCTCACATACACACAAAAAAGTATATATATGTACACATGTGAGTGTGTACATATATTTTATATGTATTCTAATTCAGCATTCCATAAAGAATGCCACATTACATTTAGTAGTCATATCTCCCCTTAGGTTTCTCTTTATTGAGATAGTTTTCCACAGTTTCCTTGTTTGAACAGTTTTGAGAAATTAGGTATTTTGTAAAATGTCCATCAGTTGGGAGCTGACTGATATTTTCCTCATGATTTGATTGGGGTAATGTGTTCTTGGAAGTTAGACCACAGAGATAAAGTGCTATTCTCCTGACATTAATTCAGTGATGCATGCTGTTAATGTGACTTATCTCTGTTGCTATTAATTGAAATCCCTTGCCTGGAGGGGATTCTCCACTGAAAAGTTATTTCTCTTTTTCCCTCATTTCAATAGTGTACTCTTAGAAAGGAAGGCACAAGGCAAAGCCCGCACTTAAAGAGTGAACAAGCATATCCTATATCCTTGGGGTAAGGATATGTACATAAATTATTTGGAATTCTGAACAGGAGATTTGTGTGTTCTTCCCTATATATGTATTCATTTAATTAATGATGTTAGTACAAACTCATTGACATTTATTTTATATTTTGGGTTAAAATACAATATAATTTAATGTATTGTCTTGCTGACAGTGGCCAACAGAAGCCCTTTCTGTTGTCTCCGGTATGCATTTAACGTACCCTAATCAATGTGAAGGCATTGCTTTTCTATTTCTTTTAAGACTTTCTTATTTTCTCAGACTACAACAAGCTCCAAGCTTACCTGTAGATTTTCTGCTCTAGCTCTAGAATCTGTCATTTCTGCAAGAATCCTTCATCATTTTATTAGAGGACAGTATTAAAAACCAAGTTCTGAGGGGGACAAGATGACTGACTAGACACAGCCAGGAATTGCCACCCTCATCAATAGAGACCAACATACTTTGGGCAACTCTCTGGTGAGAAAATACCAAGAGTTGATAGGTCACATAGACAATGAAGCTGCAGTGGGAAGAAGCTGGGAACCCTGCATGAGATTGCCAAATACTAGAGCTAGTTCTCGGCCTGGAATGGTTCCTAGGGAAAGAGTGAATGAAGGGACAGAAGCAGCCTACTCTCACTGTAGACCTTTGGGATCCAAGCTACAAGAGATTCCACACTCCCTCAGACCTTTGAACTGGCAGAGGGATCTGTCCAGAGACTGGGCATAGACAAAGTTCCAGCCTGCACAGAGGGAAGCTGCAGTGGAATGTAGTCATAAGTGCACATCTTCCATGGCTGTCTATCTCTCTCTGAGTATCTCGAGCCTCATCTGGCCATTGGGCCAAGTGAGGGCAGGTTTGACTTCCCCTGTCCTATACATATATATTCTAAATTCTAATTAATGTCAGGAGAATAGCCCTTCCCAGGGCTCTTGCCTAGCTTCCCCATAGGCACATGCACATAGTGCAGACTCTGCTGTCCAGCCTGGGTGCTTTGCTGTCACCTCCAACTGAATGTTTTCTCAGTGGCCTGGAAGCACTTCAGATCCTCTAGCACAACCAGTGACTGGTCCTGAGGTTCCAGAGAACAGAGCTACAGGCTGGACCTGGCACCCCAGGGTGGCACTGTGTGTCTTGTGTGTACTGAGCTGATTTCTTTAGCTGGCACTCAAGTTGAAGAGAAACCTCCATTCTTAGAATACTGAGAATGGTGAGATGCATAAATTTGTGGGATGGTGTTGGAGTGGGGCATGCCTCCCTTCACAGGGCTGGCCCAGGAAGGGTGTGGCCTATCTCCCAACCAAGTCCTGTGCTCACAGGGGCCCTGCAGCCAGGACCACATGAGAAAGAAATACAGTCATAGTGCCAGTGATCAGAGAGCTCCCCCAAGGCCCAGGAGCAGACTAGTGAGAGATTATCTCTTAATTCACACCCACAGAACACAGCTGTGAATGTGTGGAAGTAGAAGTACAAAATGATTGAGTATAGCATGATTGAGTACAAACCTACGTGTCAGCGATTACTCTTTAGTGCTGTCCACTGGATTGCAGTGGATAATTGCAACACCAAAAACATTCTGCCAATTAAAATACCACTGAGACCAGGTGCCATGGCTCACGCCTGTCATCTCAACGTTTTGGGAGGCCGAGGTGGGTGGATCACCTGAGGTGGGGAGTTTGAGACCACCCTGGCCAACATGATGAAACCCCATGTCTATGAAAAACATACAAAAAAATTAGCCAGGCATGGTGGCGGGTGCCTGTAATCCCAGCTACTCAGGAGGCTGAGGCGGGAGAATCACTTGAACCTGGGAGGCAGAGGTTGCAATGAACCAAGATTATGCCATTGCACTCCAGTCTGGGCAACAAGAGTGAAACTCTATCTAAAGAAAAAAAAAAAACAAAAAAAAAACGATGAAACCCTTGGGAAGAATCCTGCCAGAAATAAAGATTCTGTACAGAGCCTTGGCCCTCTAAAAGCAACCAAAAAATTAAGCCAAATTATGATAGTCAAGCTACAACACACTTAAAGGAATGCTAATCCTCTCCAATGAGAAAGAATTTGTGAAAGATCTCTGGCAATGCAAAAAGCCATTGCATCCCATTACCTCCAAAGAAGCCCAGCAATGGTTTCTTCAGCAATGGTTCTTAACCAGACTGAAATGACAGATATAGGAGTCAGAATCTGGATGGCAAGGAAGCTCATTGATTTCAAAAAATGTTGAAACCCTGTCCAAGGTATCCAAGGAATTCAGTAAAATGATCCAAGAGCTGAAAGATGAAATAACATTTTAAGAAAGTATCAAACTAAACTTCTGGAACTGAAAAATTCACTGCAATAATTTTATAATACAATTGAAAGTACTAACAGCAGAATAAATAAGCTGAGGAAAAAAATCTTCAAGCTCAAAGAGCGGGTTCTTCCAATGAACTCAGACAAAAATAAAGAAAAGAACTAATTGAATAAAATTAGCAAAACCTCAGAGAAATATGGGGTTAAGAAAGAGACCAAACTTATGACTCACTGGCATTTCTGAGAGAGGAGAGAGTAAGCAACATCTGTGTTCTGTGGGTGTGAATTAAGAGATAATCTCTCACTAGTCTGCTCCTGGGCCTTGGGGGAGCTCTCTGATCACTGGCACTATAACTGTATTTCTTTCTCAAGTGGTCCTGGCTGCAGGGCCCCTTCGAGCACAGGACTTGGTTGGGAGATAGGCCACACCCTTCCTGGGCCAGCCCTGTGAAGGGAGGCATGCCCCACTCTAACCACCAGCCCACAGATTTATGCATCTCACCATTCTCAGTATTCTAAGAATGGAGGTTTCTCTTCAACTTGGGTGCCAGCTAAAGAAATCAGCTCAGTACACACAAGACACACAGTGCCACCCTGGGGTGCCAGGTCCAGCCTGTAGCTCTGTTCTCTGGAACCTCAGGACCAGTCACTGGCTGTGCTAGAGGATCTGAAGTACTTCCAGGCCACTGAGAAAACATTCAGTTGCAGGTGACGGCAAAGCACTCAGGTTGGATAGCAGAGTCTGCACTATGTGCCCTATGCACATATTAGAGTATATAGTCCATAAAAAATTCCCCAATCTTGCTAGAGAGATTAACATGCAAATTCAAGAAATAAAGGGAACCCTGGTGAGATACTATATATATAATGTATATATACACTATATGTATATATACACTATATATATATAGTGTGTGTGTGTATATACTATATCTCCCCAAGGAGGTGAATAACTATGCAGTTATCAGATTCACTAAGGTCAATGTGAAACAACCAAATCATAAAGCAGCTAGACAAAAAGTCAGCTCACTTAAGAAGAGAACACCATCAGGATCGCAGAGGACCTCCCAGGAAAAACCTTAGAAGCCAGAAGAGGCTGGGAAGGTATTTTCAGTGTCCATAAAGAAAAAAAAAGTCTAATTAACAGTTACATATCCTGTTAAATAAGGCTTCATAAAAAAGAAGAAATAAAATCCTTTTTGGACAAGCAAATGCTGAGGAAATTTGTTACAACTAGACCAGCCTTACAAGAGGTCCTTAAGGGAATGCTAAACATAGAAATAAAAGAACAACACCTGCTACAACAAAAACATAAACACATAACCCAAAGATACTATGAAAATACACAATTAAGTCTACTAAACCACCAGCTAACAACATGGTAACAAAATCAAGATCTCACTTACTAATACTAATCCTAAATGTAAATGGTCTAAACACCCCACTTAAAAGGAATAGCGTGGCAAACTGAGTAACAAATAAGTAAGACCCAATCATCTTCTGTCTTCAAGAGACCCATCTCATATTTAACGAGACCCACAGGATCAAAGTAAATGGATAGGGAAAGATTTATCATGCAAACAAAAAACGAAAAAAAAGAGGGGAAAGTTCAATATTCTTGTATCAGATAAAACAGACTTTTTAAACCAACAACAATTAAGAAGGAAAAAGAAGGGCACTACATAATGAAAAAGAGTTCAACTCAACAAGAAGATTTAACTATCCTGAATAAATATATGCCCAACACTGGAGCACTCATATTCATTAAACAAGTCCCTCTTGACTTACGAGAACACACAGTCACACAATATTAGGGAGAGGTTTCAATACCCACTGACAGTGTTAGACAGATTATTGAAGTAGAACACTAGACATAAACTCAAAACTTAACCAAGTGGACCTAATAGACATCTACAGAATGCCCCACAACCACAGAATATACATTCTCATCTGCACATGGAACATATTCTAAGATTGACCACATGCCCAGTTATAAAGCAAATCTCAATACATTAAAAGAATTGAAATCATACCAAGCAAACTCTCATCAAAAATATAAGTCAATATCAACAAAATCTCTCAAAACTACACGAATACATAGAAATTAAGAACTGGCTTCTGAATAAATCGTGGTTGAACATTGAAATTAGGACAAAAATCAAAAACTCTGTTAAATGAATGAAAATACAAATACAATTTACCAAAATCTTTGGGTTGTAGGTAAAGCAGTATTAAAAGAAAACTGTATAGTGATAAACACATTCATCAAGAAACTAGAAAGATCTCCAATTAAGAAACTGCACCCAGATGAACTAGAAAAAGAAAACAAACAAACCGCAAGTCTAATAGAAGAAAAGAAATACAAATAAGTACAATTAGAAAAGAATTGAACAAAATTAAAATGCAAACATCCAAGAAAAGTATTAAGAATACAAAATAATGTACAAAAATCAGTAGTATTTCTATATAGCAATAACATTCAAACTGAGAGTCAAAATTAAAACACAATCCCATTTACAATAGCCACAAAAATGAAATATTTTAGAAATACAACTAACCAGGGAGGTGAAAGATCTCTACAAGAATAACTACAAAATACTGTTTAAAAAATCAGAGACAACACAAATAAATGAAAAAAAATTTCAGGCTCATGAATTGGAAGAATCAATAACATCAAAATGGCCATACTGCTCAAAGCACTTCACAGATTCAATGCTATTCTTATTAAACTACCAATGTCATTTTTCACAGAATGAGAAGAAAACTGTTCTAAAATTCATAGGAAACAAAACAATAACTTGAGTAGCCAAAGCAATCCTAAGTGAAAATAACAAAGCTGGAGGCATAACGCTGCCTGACTTCAAACTGTACTGTTTGGCTACAGTAAGCAAAACTGCATGGTACAGGTACAAAAACAGATACTTAAACCAATATACTGGAATAGAGAATCCAGAAATAATGTCTAACACCTACAGCCATCTGATCTTTGACAAAACCAACAACAACAAGCAATGAGGAAATGACTTCTTATTCAGTAAATGGTGCTGGGATAACTGGCTATTCACATGCAGAAGAATGAAACTGGGCCTATATCTTTTACCATACATAAAATTTAACTCAATATGGATTAAAGACGTAAATATAATACTTCAAATTGCAACAATCCTAGAAGAAAACCTAGGAAATATTCTTTTCAACACTGGCCTTGGCAAAGAATTGCAACAACTACAAAAATTGATAAGTAGGACCTACTTAAATTAAAGAGCCTCTGACAGCAGAAGAAACTATCAGAGAAGTAAACAGGCAATCTGCAGAGTGAAAGAAAGTATCTGCAATCCATGCATAAAAATGGTCTTATATTCAGAATCTATAAGGAACTTAAGTCAACAAGCAAAAAATAAATAACCCCACTTAAAAAATGGGCAAAGACATTTTTCAAAAAAGACACACAAGTGGCCAAAAACATATAAATACTGGTCATCGTTATTAATTATCAGAGAAATGCAAATCAAAACCACAATGAGATAACATCTCACACCAGTTAGAATGGCTAATAATAAAAGGTAAAAATAAATACATAAATAACAGATGCTGCTGAGGCTTTGGAAAAAAAAGAGAACACTTATGAACTGCTGATGGAAGTGTAAATTATTTCAACCACTATGCAAAGCAGTTTTGAGGTTTTTCAAATAATTAAAACAGAGCCATCATTCAACACAGCAATCCTGTTACTAAGTATATACCCAAAGGAAAATAAATTGTTTTACCAAAGAGAGACATGCACTTCTATGTCCATTATAATACTATTCACAATAGCAATGGCAGGGAATCAATCAAATTGCCCATCAATGGTGGACTGGATAAATAAACTGTGGTGTATATACAGCATGGAATGCTATGCAGTCATGAAAAAGAAGAAAATCATGTCCTTTGCAGTAATATAGAAGCAGGTAGAGACCATGATTCCTAGCAAATTAACACAGGAAGAGAAAACCAAACACCACTTGTTCTCACTTATAAGTGGGAGCTAAACACTGAGTACAAATCAAGATAAAGATGGGAACAGTAGACAATAAGGACTACTAGAAAAGGGAGATAGGGAGAGGAAAATGGGTTGAAAAGTACCTATTGGGTACCATGCACACTACCCGGGTGATAGGATGCCTACTCCAAACCGTAGCATCATGCTATATATCCATGTAAAAATCGGCCTATTTTCCACCTGAGAATTCATTAAACATAAAAAAAGTTCTGTGTGTTTGTGTCTATCTTGGGTGTGCTTGTTGCTCCGAGGCCTTCTCAGTTACACAGCAAGGAGATCTATGTGTATAAAATAACCTATATGTATCCACATAGCTATACATATTTCTAAGTGTAACATATGTATCTATATTAAGCTAACATGAGTTCACACTAATGTTTCCTTTTAGTTCTATCAGTTTTTGCCATATATTGACTTGACATTCTGTAGTAAGGTATGTAGACATTTAAAATTGATTCTTCTTGGGGAATTATTCCCTTTAGCATGATATGGTACTCCTCTTTGGCCCTAATATTTTTCCTTCTGAAATCTACTTTGTCTGGAATTATTATAGCTACTACAACTTTCTTTTGATTAATGTTAGTGTGTCATACTTGTCTTTATCCTTTTAACTTTAACCTGTCAGTGGCTTCATATTTAAATTGGGTTTCCTGTAGACAATATGCTGAGTTTTAGATAGTAGGTGGAAATTTGTTTTTTATCCACTTTGCCAATTTCTGTCTTTTAATTAGTGTACTTAGAGCATTCATATATAAAACAATTATTGAAATATTTGAATTGATATCACCCATGTTTGCATGTTTGTCAGAGCATTCACTATTTTTATTTGAGCATTTTACATGGGTTCATTTTTAGTTCTTATTATATCAACCTAATTATTTTCTTCTCTTTTTAGTAGTATTTGCCTTATAGTTTATAGTATGTGTTTTTACTTACTCTAAGTTCACCACCATTAATAGTATTCTATTTCCCATGTAGTGTAGGTAGCTTTTAGCTACCTAGAGAGAGGATTTATAATTCCTCTCTCCAATCTCTGTGACATTTCTTTATCATTTCTCCATATACTGTAAGCACCAAACACATTATTACTATAATTATTACTTTAAGAAGACAGTTACCTTTTATAGAAGTTAAAGAAAATAAGAAAATTAAAATATAGTATTTTTTCTCTTTAACACGCTTCCTTTCTTTATGTAGATACAGGTTTTGACCTATATAACTTTCCTTTCTTTTTTTCTGGAGAAAATCTTTTAACATTTCTGCATATCGGGTCAGCTAGCAATAACTCCCTTTAGTCTTAGTCTGATAATAACTTTATTCTCTTTTACTTTGAAGGATAATTTCATTGAACATAGAATTACAAATTCATATTTTAATTTTTTCTTCAACATTAAATATTTTACTCCTTTTTGCTGGCATATTTTCAGATAAGAAATTTGTTGTAATTATCATTCTTGCTCCTGTAAAACTGTTCCTTTACTTTTAAATAGATTTATTTTAATTTTTCATGTTTTTAATTTATTTTTCTTCATTTTTAATATATTTATTATAGTTACCATTCTGTGCAGTAGAGTGAACCTGGTAGATCTGGCAGCTGAGATTGTACCTGGCTTTTTCAAATATGTCCAGTTATTAGAATAAGACCAATTGGTATTTGCCCATCTGACATCAATATCTCTGTTCCTTTCTGCTATTGCTGTTCCTTCCAATATTAAAATTTTTATGAAAATTTGAAACAAAAGATCTACTTTCCTTCTCTTTGATATCATTTTACTCCTTTGTGTATGCATGCTTTGTTTAATTTAATATTATTTATTTTATTTAAGAAAGAAATATATGTATTTATTGAGAGAGTGTGTGCCCATATGTAAATGAAGATTGTTTGACTATTTGTATTAGGAAACTCCAAAATAAACAAAACAAAATTTCATTTCTTTCTCATAGGTAATAGACAGTCAAGGGTTTGTATAACAGCTCAGCAATATCAATGGGTACATTTCTTTTTAGTATCATGAACTGCTAGCCTGGAAACCACCTCATGGTTAAATATGGCTTTTGAGCAGATACTTCAATTCAATACTTGACTGAAAATACAATACAATACAATACAGACAAGAGGAATAAAGGGATGAAGAATCTTGACATCTCCCTTTTTAAGAAATATTGGAAATTATGCACACACAGATGTACACAGACACACACACACACACATACACACACAACCTTCTGCTTATGTTTCCTCAGTAGAACATATCATCAATAAGCCAAGCCAAAACAATATTGTAATTGGATGCTACAATTTATTCCAATTCAAATAACAGGGGTAGTTGAAAGCATTTACCACTATATATGTGTGTATAATCATATATGTGTGTGTATAATATGTGTGTATAATCTAAAATGAAAATAAACTGGAATAAATATATTCTATATTTGCATTTTGGTTATGAGTATAGTAAAAACCACAGTATCTGAGGATAAAGCATTTCAAGTCAAAATATTATTTTCCAAAAAGAAGAGGCAATTCAATATGTCAAGCACTTCAAATCTGTTAACTGTAAAGTGTAATATTTTGAAGCAAATTAAAAAATTAACATTAATAGAAACTGAAAAATATTCTTGAGAAAAATTCTTGTGATTCAGTACTAGAGGAGACAGCTTAAAAATAATAAGAATGTAGAAGTAATAACTATATTTTAAACCAATATTTGGAGGTATGGTTGACATATAAAAATATATACATATTTAATATATACATCATGATGAGTTTGAAGATAATCGTATATCCAAGAAACCATCACTACCATCAAGGCCATCACCTCCCAACATTTCCTCAACCTCCTAGATTATTATTATTGTTATATTTTAGAACTTTTTTGTGGTAAGAACCTTTAATGTAAGATCTATCCTCTTTTTAAGGTGTAGGTTAAGTATACAGTACACTGTCGTTAGCTATAGGCACTATATTGTATAGTAAATCTACTAAATTTACTTAATATTGAATACATGAAAGTTTGTACAATATATTTAATGATCACTTTTCTCTCCACCACCCTCTCCAACAAACCCTGACATCCACCATTCTACTCTCTGCTTCTACAAGTTTGACTATTTTAGATTCTACATATAAGTAAGATGATATAGTATTTGTTTTTTTTTGTGTCTTAGCATAATCCCCTTCAGATCCATTTATATTGTTGAAAATGGAAGAATCTCATTTTCTTTCAAGGCTGAATAATATTCCTTTGCATGTATATAATACATTTTCTTTGTTCATTTCTCAATTGGTAAGCATTTGTGTTTTTCCATGTCTTGCCTTTTGTGAATAATGATGCAATGAACATAAAAGTGCACATATCTGTTCAAGATCTTGATTCAGTTCCCTCGGATATATACAACAAAATGAGATTGCTGGATCAAATTGTGGTTCTATTAATCTCCATACTGTTTTCCATGATGGCTATACCAATTTACTTGCCCACACAACGTGTCAGAGGATTACCTTTTCTTCACATCATCACCAGCAAAACTATTTTTTTAATAGCCAATCTAACAGATGTGAGGTGATATTCATTGTGGTTTTGATATGCATTTATCTGATGATTAATGATGTTGAGCACATTTTCATATATCAAGTAGTCTTTTCTATGTTTTCTTTTGATAAACGTTTATTCAAGTTTTTTTTTTGCCCATTTAAAAAATTAGGTTATTTGTATTTTTGCTATTTTCTTGTGTTAAATCATGTATGTTTTGGACATATGCTCCTTAATGAATAAAAGGTTTGAGAATATTGTCTCCCATTCCACTTGTTGCATTTTACTATGTTGATTGTTTCCTTTGCTGAGAAGAAAGTTTTTTGTTTGATGTAATCCCACTTGTTTATTTTTGCTTTTGTTGTTTGTGCTTGCTTTTGGTGTCGTTTACCAAATATTATTGCAAAGACCAATATAAAGGAACATTTTCCCTATGTTTTCTTCTATGAATTTTAATAAATTAGAACTTATATTTATGTCTTAATACATTTTGTGTTTATTTTTGTGCATGATTTAATGTAAGGGTTGATTTTTATTATTTTGCATGTGGATATACAGTTTTCCCAGGACCACATATTGAAAACACTATCCTTTCCATATTGTGTGTGCATCAAACCATTGTTGAAAAATAGTTGGGTAGGTATGTGTAGGTTTCTTTCTGATCTCTTTATTCTGTTCCATTGGTCTATGTGTATACTTTTGTGCCAGAACTATACTGTTTTGATTACCCATTCAGAAGAACAGAAGAAAAAAGTCCCAATGTATTGGAAGATATCCAGTGTATTGGAAGAATTGACAGTTGTTAAAATGCCCATAGTACCCAAGTGATCTACAGATTCGATGCAATCTCTATCATAACTCCAACAGTATTTAACACAGAAATTTTTTTTAAATCCTAAAATTCCTGAGATAAGGAAGCGTGATACCTCCAGCTTTGCTCTTGCTCAACATTGCTTTGAATATTTGCTTTTGTTTGAGAGGGAGTAGGGGGTTTCATATCAATTTTAGGATTTTTTTTTTTACTTCTGTAAAAAATACTATTTTAATTATAATAAAGATTGCACTGAATCTGTAAGTCACTTTGGATAGTATCTGCAATTTAACAATTGTCAATTCTTCTACCACATCAGACATCTTTCTCTTTTAGGGGGTTTAATATATTTTTTAATCAATATTTTATAATTTTAAGTGCACACATTTTTCATCTACTTGGTCAAATATATACCTAAGTATTTTATTATTTTTGAGGCTATTGTAAGTGGGATTGCTTTTTTGATCTCTTTTTAGGGTAATTTGTTGTTCATGTAGAAAGATGCTACCAATTTTTGTAGGTTGATTTTGTATCTTACAACTTTACTGAATTTATTTATTAGTTTTAAGATTTTGGTAGAGTCTTTAGTGTTTTCAATATATAAGATTATGTCATTACAGATGGATATAAATTTATTTTTTTCTTAAATTTGAATGCCTTTTATTTCTTTTTGTTTTCTGATTATTCTGGCTAGGACCTCCAATACTATGTTGAATAGAAGTGGTGAGAGTAGGTATCTTTATCTTGATCTTCATCATAGAGGAAAACCTTACAAGTTTTCATTATTGTATAATGTTTGTTGTGGGCTTATTACATATGACCTTTATAATGGTGAGGTATATTCCATTTATACCTAATTTGTTGACAATTTTTATTACAAAAAGGCATTGAATCTTGTTAAATATATTTTTACAATTATTGAGTTTATTATATGATTTTTCTCCTTCATTCTGTTAATATGGTGTATTACATTGATAGATTTGTGTATGTTAAACCACCCTTACATCTCAGAGATTAATCCCACTTGATCAAGGTTTATAAACATTTCAATGTGCTATTGAATCGGTTTGTTAGTATTTTATTGAGGATTTCACAACTATGTTCAACAGGAATATTGACATATAATTTTTTTTTGTCATGCCCTCAATCTATTTGGAAATTTTTGAGCTACATAGATCTGTATGTTCATTTCTGTGGTTTTGGAAAGTTTTGTGTTACTTCTTCAAATGATCTTTATACTTTTGTCTCTCTCTCTCTCTGTTCCTTCTGAGATTCCCATAATATGTATATTGGCTTGTTTGATGGTGTCCCATAGGTCCTGAAGTATTTCCTCACTCTTTTTTTTAATACATTTTTTGTTTTGTTCCTCTGAATGGGTAATCAAATTATCTGTCTCTAAGTTTACTGATTGTTTATCTGATTGATTAAGTCTGCTGTTCAAGTTCTCTGTTGTACTTTTTTTTTTTTTCTTTACTTCAGACACTGTACTCATTAGCTCCAGGATTTATTTTGGCTTTTTTTTTTTATGGTTTCTACATATATATATATATTTTTTTAAGATGCAGTCTCACGCTATCCTCCAGGCTGGAGTACAGTGGCAGAATCCTCTGGTAACCTCTGCCTCATGGGTTCAAGTGATTCTCCTGTCTCAGCCTCCCAAACAGCTGGGACTACAGGTGTGTACCACCACTCCTGGCTATGTCTTTATTATTATTATTATTATTATTATTATTTTGTTAGTTGTCTGTGTGCTCTTGTAGCTCATTGAGTTTCCTTAATTATTCTTTGATTATTTTGGATTTTTTTTTTCAGACATCTCATAGATATCTATTTTTGAGGGGGTAAGCCACTGGAGCTTTATTTTGTTGCATTGGAATTATCATATTTCTTTTACTCTGTGTGTTTTTTATGTCTTGTTATGCAGTTTTTACTTATGAAGAAGCAGCCAATTTCTCCTATTTTTACTAAGCGGCTTTGGGAAAGAAAGGCTTTCCCCAGTGAAACTAGCTAAAGATACTGAGGGTTTTTCCAGTGGTTTTTATGGATGTTAATACTCTCCTCCTTTTGTTCCCTCTTATGCAGAATGTCTCAGAATTGAGTGTTTTCTATAGATCATGGAAAACAAGTCCTTGTGCTGACATCTCCCATATGTTTTCTCCAGGGGTGCTTTCTTCTAAACTAGCAAAATCAAACTCGCTGCTAAAATCCACACCTGCTGTTGTGCATATGTGCTATCTGCAGGAGTCCATGACATCAATGCACAAGGACATGCAAAATCTCATCCATGGGTAGGGAAGTATGGGGTGCACATTGCTTGGCAGGGATTCTGCAGACAAGTTGGGGTTTATCGTTAGGCTCCTTTGTGGAGTTCATGAGCTGATTAGCGATAAATGGCTGACTGTTGATAACCAAGAGCCAGTGGCTATGCACTCTCGCTTCTTTTCCTTGCTACCAGATGCCCCTAGATAATTCAATCACGTCAGTGCCATCAGTGTTCTGAGTGGAGTGGAAGAGCAGTGGGCCCTCTGGGCAGCATCCTAAAAGGTTCAGGAAGTTGGTCATTGACTTTGCTTTCAGTTTCCTCTATGGGAGAAATTGTAGACTGACGGGGTGGAGGGCCGGGCTGACCTCTGTTGGTACCAAGTTGTGCTACTTTGGGTTAGGGGTGATGCAGGAAAAAATGAAACTGCTATTCTCACTTCCTGCAATGAGTTCACTTTCAGGTATTTTGTATTACTGGGCTACTGGAACCTATTACCCAGAATCTGATCTACAAAGGTGTTCCTGTCCACAGGTCATTGTGAAAATTGGTATTTTTATGAGTCCATGAGGGTTGGAAACTCTTACTCTGCCATCTTAGGAATGTCAGTTTCATTAAACCTATTTTTAATAATAAGAATGATAATTAGAACAACATTTTACTAATTTTAAACATTGAGGTAATCAATTCATTTTGATATTTGTTATGTTCTATTATATATATATATATATAAATACATACTGTATATATTTTTTTCATCCAAATATTTTGGAAAATATTTTTTAAAGAGAATAATTTAGTAAATTTCAACGTCATAAAAATAAGTTGTTGTTTGATAAATGGATTTTTCAAAAATGATATTCATTTACTTATTTAAAGAATGAATCTTTATTCTCAGAAATTCCCAGATTTAGATAATAAATTGTATGGTCACCCTACACATTGGTCAATGGTAATGTTTTCAGTCAAACTTTGAATTATATCTATTTTGAGTTCTTTTTATATAATTAAATACAACACCAATTATTTAAATAGTTAAATACAACACCAACATTTACAATTAAATAAACACCAATAGGCCATTTGTCCCAATAGTGGACTTTTGTGAAAGTCTTTTATCTCCTGCACGTTAAGTATTTATCTAAAAGAACAAATCAACCTCTTATAAACTATGAATCATGTTTCCACACTCTAGCCATGTCTCTAATTCAAATTTATATATTTTTTCATTCACTTTTAAAATATAAAAAAGTAAATGGTATATTATTTCTCAAAATATGTAAAATACTATACTTTGTTTTAAAAAAGAGAAAAAAATGCCAGGTACAGGAGCAAGTTTCCTTTGAAATAAAGGGTATATATACTGCTATTTGTTTAGAATGTGTTTACTCATCATATGAAAATGTACTGGATTAAAAAAATGGCAGATGGTAGAGAAAGTTTGTTAGCCTAGATATGAAACATAAACATAAGTAGCATGAAACATACAGCTTGTGTGTGTCTATATATATATGTGTGTTTGTGTGGTAATGAAGCAAAATGGAATTAGTGATTAGTCGGTTTTACTGATATTCATTATGTCTATGTAGTATTATCAGTTCTTTAGTCTATAGTGTTATCAGTTCTTCGTTTTATCAGGTTTTTGTTTTATTTTGTTTTGTTTTTAGACAGAGTTTTGCTTTCGTCACCCAGGTTGCAGTTCAGTGACATGATCTCAGCTCACTGCAACCCCTGCCTCCCAGCTTCAAGTAATTCTCTTGCCTCAGCCTCCTGAGTGACTGGGATTACAGGCGACCGCCACCATGCCTGACAAATTTTTGTATTTATTTTTAGTAGAGACAGGGTTTCACCACGTAGGCCAAGCTGGTCTCGAACTCCTGACCTCAGGTGATCTGCCCAACTCAGCCTCCCAAAGTGCAGGGATTACAGGTGTGCCCCACCATGCCCAGCTGTTTTATCAGTTCTTTAATCTATAACGTTGCCCGTTTAGGCTCTACAGATATATTAAAAATATTTGTTGATGAAACAAAAACCAGGAAGTAACAAGAAAGCCTGTAATGTAAAGGTTTCCCATTTCTTATAAAGTAGCTGTGAACTTTATCCACAGTTATTGCTGCATCACATTCTGTTTGATATCATTTTTATTTCATCTACAGTTGTGCCATAATCACCAAATTCCCAAAGTAAAAATATGTTAGGTTTATCTCATTATTTAAAGATACTTTAAATTTTATTTTCCTAAATTAAGTTTTCGACTTGGAATATTATTTTGTACTGCAAGGAAGAAAGTGCCAGTGTATTTTCACTTTGGGCCACTATTTTAAAATATTGGGCAAACAAAAGTAACAATAAAAATTAAAGTTGAGAAACTATGGCTAAGACAAAGTAAGACAAAGAACACTGACTTAGATTCAGAGATTAAAAAGCCAGTTTTTGTTTGTTTGTTTGTTTACTTTAAGTTCTGGTATACATGTGCTAAACATGCAGGTTTTTTACACAGGTGTATATATGCCATGGTGGCTTGCTGAACCTATCAACGCATCATGCAGGTTTTAAAGCCCCACGTGGATTAGGTATTTGTTCTAATGCTCTCCCTCCCCTTTTCCCCCACCACCTGACAGGCCCCAGTGTGTAATGTTCCCCTTCCTGTGTTCATTTGTTTTCATTGTTAAACTACCACTTATGAATGAGAACATGCAGGTTTGTTTTTGTGTTTCTGTGTTAGTTTGCTGAGGATGATGGTTTCCAGCTTCATCCATGTCCCTGAAAAGAACATGAACTTATTTTTTTTATTGCTGCATAGTATTGCATTGTCTATATGTGTCACATTTTCTTTATCCAGTCTATCATGGATGGGTATTCAGGTTGGTTCCAAATCTTTGCCATTGTAAATAGTGCTGCAGTAAACATACACATGCATGTGTGTTTATAGTAGAATAATTTACAGTCCTTGGGTACATACCCAGTAGTGGGATTGCTGGGTCAAATGGTATTTTTGATTCTGGATCCTTGAGGAATTGCCACACTGTCTTCCACAATGGTTGAACTAATTTACACTCCCACCAACAGTATAAAAGCGTTCCTATTTTCCGCATCCTCACCAGCATCTGTTGTTTCCAGACTTTTTAGTGATTGCCATTCTGACCGGTGTGAGATGGTATCTCATTGTGGTTTTTGATTTGCATTTCTCTTATGAACAGTGATAATGAGCTATTTTTCATGTTTGTTGGCCACATAAATGTGTTCTTTTGTGAAGTGTCTGTTCATATCCTTTGCCCATTTTTCGATGGGGTTGTTTTTTTTCTTGTATATCTGTTTAAGTTCCTTATAGATTCTGGATATTAGACCTCTGTCAGATGGATACATTACAAAATTTTTCTCCCATTCTGTAGGTTGCCTGTTCACTCTGATGACAGTTTCTTTTGCTGAGCAGATGCTCTTTAATTTAATTAGATCCCCTTTGTCAATTCTGGCTTTTGTTGCAATTGCTTTGGTGTTTTAGTCATGAAGTCTTTGCCCATGCCTATGTCCTGAATAGTATTGCCTAGGTTTTCTTCTAGGATTGTTACGGTTTTAGGTTTAGTTTTAAGTCTTTAATCCATCTTGAGTTAATTTTTGTATAAGGTGTAAGGAAGGGGTTTAGTTTCTGTTTTGTGCATATGGCTACCAGGTCCCAGCAGCATTTATTAAATAGGGAATACTTTCCCCATTGCTTATTTGTGTCAGGTTTGTTGAAGATCAGATGGTTGTAGATGTGTGGTGTTGTTTCTGAGGCCTCTGTTCTGTTCCATTGATCTATATATCTGTTTTGGTACCAGTACCTTGCTATTTTGGTTGATGTAGCCTTGTAGTATAGTTTGAAGTCAGGAGGAGTGATGCCTCCAGCTTTGTTCTTGTTGCTTAGGATTGCCTTTGCTATACGGGCTCTTTTTTGGTTCCATATGAAATTTAAAGTAGTTTTTTCTAGCTCTGTGAAGAAAATCAATGGTAGCTTGATGAGAATAGCATTGAATCTATAAATTACTTTGGGCAGTATGCCCATTTTCACAATATTGATTCTTCCTATCCATGAGCAGGGAATTTTTTTCCATTTCTTTGTGTCCTCTCTTATTTCCTTGAGTCTCTGCTTGTCTATTATTGGTGTATAGAAATGCTTGTGATTTTTGCATCTTGATGGGAAAAAGCCAGCTCTGACATGATGCAATCTTGGCCTATATACCTTGCCTTTCTAAGTTTGACATTTTTCTACAATGAACCAGGTAAATAATAGTCACCTTTCAATATTATTTTAATGATTCAATTAAAATTATTTATATGTACCTGTATAATTTATACAGGACTATGCAAATGATTTCTTTTTGAGGCAGAATCTTGCTCCGTTGCCCAGGCTGGAGTGCAGTGGTATGATCTCAGCTCACTGCATCCTCTGCCTCCCAGGTTCAAGCAATTCTCTTGCCTCAGCCTCCCGAGTAGCTGAGATTACAGGTGCACTCCACCACACCTAGCTAATTTTTTATATTTTTGGTAGAGATGGGGTTTCACCATGTTGGCCAGGCAAGTCTCAAACTCCTGACCTCAAGTGATCCACCTGCCTCAGCATCCCAGAGTGTCAGGATTACAGGTGTGAACCTACATGCTTGGCCTAAAAATGAAATATTAATTTTCCAATAATTGAATGAATAATGGTAGAAACAAAATATTTTTAAAACAGGAATATTCAGAAATATATCATTTTCTCCAGTTTTACTTGAGAAGTATTTTAGCAACTGTTTTGGAGGAAGTGTACACAAAAAAACTCATATTTTGTTGTTGTTGTTGTTTTTTAATCTCAGAGGAACTATCTAAGAATAGCCTGCAGAATAATGTTCTCTTTAATTTGACATTTTACATATTCGACAAGCTTAAAGGCAAGTTGTGCCTCTTAGTTATGAAACTACATGTGTTATTGCAACTTTCTCAGAAATTTCAAAGATAATGGTAATTTCTTCTTTAAAATTAGCTTTATTAAGGTATATTTCATATGCCAAAAGTGCACACATTAATGGATGCACCTAGAGGAGATTGGACATACCCATTAATTGATTGGGATTTCTTTATAAAAATCATTCTTCCACATAGAATACAATTTAAGTGTCATTTATTCTTCTCCCTTCCTGGCCTCTCATGATAAATAATTGCATTTTGCTTAGTGTGAGGATGTTGCTGAGAACGAGGGAGGGAAGAAAAACAGCAATGGTTTCAGAGTCTGCCTCATCTGTATCAGCTCTGCTATGCCAACTGCAAGGAACAAAATATAACACAACAGTATGTTTTTGTTGGTAAAGTCAGCAGATGTGACTTATAGATAAATAGG
Organism: Colobus angolensis palliatus; assembly: GCF_000951035.1. NCBI lineage: Eukaryota > Metazoa > Chordata > Mammalia > Primates > Cercopithecidae > Colobus > Colobus angolensis. Next base: position 3,493,932 of record NW_012115066.1, on the reverse strand, counting down.
GACCAGATGTGATGAGTTAGATAGTTTGCTTTTACATAGAAAAATGTGGCTATAGCCGTCATAATTGGGAAATGCTTTAGCTGCAGAATCCACTCTGTCTTGTAAGTGCCAAGTGTATGTTTCTTACCCTCTTGGAAGTTCTAAAAGAAGTGTAAACTGTGCCTCCAAACCCTCTATAAACTATCATCTGAGACTGTGGCATGTTAATTTAAATAAAATCAATAAAAAGTGATTTAAAAGGTAGGTGTTTCTTTTTACACAGAGTACAATGAAGGGCATTGTTTTTTCAGTTTCTATTGTTAAAAATACAGAAAATAAAGTAAAAAATAAGGAAAATAAAGAACAAGCATGTTTGACAGAAGTGGCGTGGAAATGAATTAGGGACGTAATAGTTGTGTTGATGAAGTTGAGCTATGATAATACCTGTTAAAAAATAAACAACTGTGCTTAGATTTGTGGAGCTGTTTCTGAAAGTGATATTTATTTCCTTGGAGAATCTAATCTGCTCAGACACTGTACTTCTGACCTTTCATTCTAAACCCTCCAGGAAGCTGCGGATTAACTTGACTCTCTGCTGTTTTGGATGCCTGGTTGAATCCTTGTAAGGAGAAGAAAAGGAAAAATACATCCCCCTTTTATTTGGTGAAATCTCCCCGCTGAAATTCCAGAATCAAAGGAAAAAAGCTGTATCAATTCCAAAAGTCAAGTCTGTTATTAACGTTTGCTCCAATCCTTTGGTTAATCTGAGCAATGTGCTAGGCCAGTTACTCAGTTAATTACATAGCACTGAATTATTCTCACCTTTTCCTTCTTTTAAAAGCTATTCTGCATGAACCTAGACATAATTAAAACACCGAGGGTGTTTTTTCTTCACTCAGCAGATGTATTTTTATAATTCTGGATGTGATGGTGAAATTCTTCCTGTGATAGTCTACATCATCCTTTCATTACTCTGGGCTTTTATAAGTCACATAATAAAGTAATCCCTTCAGACCATTTACCAACAATACCTTCAGTGTGCACTGTCAAGGTAAGTGTAAGCATACAGCATTCAGAACACTGTTGGAGATTATATTAGAACTGACAATAGTATTTTTGCAATGCAAATTGCATTGCAATCCAGAAGAATATGATAAAACAATTTTCTGATTTATCACTATGCTTAATTTCTGTGAATGAAGACAAATTTTATGAATCATGAAAGAGGTCAAAAATGCTACCTGCTGTCAGTGTTGAATTCTGATTCAAGCTGTTATTAGTTTTGCGAGTCTCCATTTATTCATATGTAAAATGAAGATCATAATATTTAGCTTGTATGGAGTTGAAGAAGATGAGTCATATTATATATGGTGCGAAGTATTTAGTACCTAGGAGAACTCTTTGTACAGTAGTGCACACATGGAGTCTGATGGTCCGATTCTGACTCTTACTATGTGTTTGGGGCAAGCTCTTTAACTTTGTAAGCTTCAGTTTTCTTATCTGTGGGATAATAACTACATTTTATAATGACTGAGGATTACGCAAGATAATAACTGACGAAGTAGTTAGGATTGTTTTCTACACATTGTAAAGGCTCAATACATGTTAGCTTTTATGGTTTTTGGATAAACCTTAATTCTCTCTTTCTTTAACTCATTATCTCTTTCTCTGTTAATCGATTACAGAATTTATAGTGATCAATGAATATATAATTGATCCACTACAATCTGAGATTATTTTGACATCTATGCATGGCTCTTCAAAGCCTGAAGGTTGTCTTTGGGTGCCTGCATCTTCAAAAGTTATAGTAATGCATTCATAGTACAATTCATAAACATTTTCAATGCTCAGCTGCAACTGTAAGGGAGACACATGCATTCAATATTCTTGTTCTGTGCGCTTATCCTTCAGACTTCTGTTGTTATGCATGAGATTATACTGTAATATTAAATAGGCCTCATTAATTAGTCAATACATTGAAAATGCATTGTTTTATGAAGTTCACTTTAAATTCATTCTTATGTTGTATGCTGGTGAGATATGAGGAGCCAAAGTTAGGATAATACACTATATTTATTCACGGAGTTCATTCAGTCCCATGAATCACTGTCTGAGTGACAGCCCCTTATAGTTCACATGTATAATTAATTTTTTAACTATATAACAAACTTTTCCCAAGATAATCAATTCAAGAATAAGAAAATACTAAAATTCCAAATTCAGAAATCTTTTATGATATATAAGATCATAAAAGAAAACGAGGACAAAGTAGAAGCTAGATTAAGTCATCAAGCATAAGTTACATAACTCCTTTGAATCTCAGGTTGCATTTATGCAAATTAGAGATGAAAATAATACCTTTTCTAAATTCTTCACAGTGATATTTTATTTACCACTTTACCACTTTAATTTTCTTTCCACTTCAAATCCTCTTATCATCCTCAATGACTCCATCATCTGATACAGACATCTCAAACAGTATTCTAGTTCTTCACTCCCTCATCACAAGCAATTGCTTTCCTTGTCACTACAGATTAGATAGCTTTCATTTGTCCTGATTCTTGTGTTTGTTTTTTTTTTAAAAAAAAAAAAGAAAAAGAAAACTTCTGTAATCAGTGGTAAGCAACCTAACTTTTTGACCAGAAACCGTATTTCTTCCACCTTAATTTGACTGTTTGTTTATATCTACATAATTCAGTCTGTTGAAATCTCTGCTTTCTTATATTCCAAGATCTTTCATCTTTCTTTACTTTCATACTTTTCAGCTAAGATCTTCTAGCTTATTATTTTGACATTTTTTCCAGTTCTGTAAATCATGTTGATATTTTTCTTATTGTGTTCATCTAGTAAAATTCCAAGCCAAGATTCAAGTATTCTATATTCTTGCTTTGTGTATATATTATGATAGCAGGGTCTACTGAAACAAAATTACAGTCCCCTCTGAATTTTATGTTGATATATATTCCCCAGTGTGAGAGGTGGGGCATGGTGGGATGTGTTTGGATCATGGGGGCAGATCTCTCATGGCTTGGTCCTGTCCTCACAATAGTGAGTGAATGCTTGCAAGATCTGGTTGGTAGAAAGTGTGGCACCTCTCTCCTCCTCCCACTCTCTATCTTGCTCTCACTCCCGTCATGTGAGGTACCTCCACCTCCTTTGCCCTCTACCATGACTGAAAGCTTCCTGAGGCCATTGAAGAAACAGATGTTGGTGCAGTGCCTCTTGTGCAGCCTGCAGAACTGTGAGCCAATTAAACCTCATTTCTTCCTAAATTACCCAGTCTCAGGTATTTCTTTATATCAATGCAAGAATAGCCTAGTAAAACTAGCATTACTATAAATTCATAATTATCAACCTCAAATGTGCTCTCAGATTACCTGCAACCACTAATTCATTCTAGATAAAGTCTAATCGTGAAAATGAAAATAACTAACATTCTCTGAGTCACCTACCTATGGGCATATGAGATAGATTGATAGACACATACATACATAAAAACGTACATATAATAAAACATATATATGCATGTATATATGTATTAATATCACTGAAATAATTTTATAGAATTTGAATCATACTACATAATATATTTTATAAAATATTAAATTTGAATAGATGTGAATTTAACCAAAGATGAAGATGATCTTATGAATTTGAATGAAATCTGAGATTCTTGGAAATTTTCTGAAACACATGGTTGTCATCATGGATTTTAAACTATACACTTACAATTTAGATACTACCACTATTTAAGAAATTAACACATATTCTTCATACTCCATTTTCCAAAACCATCCGTTTTCTGTCAATAACATTAGTAGGTTTTATTTGTGGGGGCTCTTGCAACAAAAATTTCCCCATTGTTTCAATTCTACATTTGTATGGATAAAATGCCCAATAGCTGTTCTTTTACCTTAATGACTTTATCTCTGGTATCTTTATTGTCCATATACTTTTGTCCGGATTTTGTTATCCAGAACTCTTTTGTTTTTTTCTAATTTTAAAAATGTATATAAGAGTGCTATATTGTCTACAGTCTTACATTTTTCAATTTTTTTCAGTAATCTTTATACATTATTCATATTCATATCTTGGAGCTTAGAAGAAATGTTCAAAGCTGTACAGAATTGCTCAATTCACTGCTCAGTTTCAAAAGCCCATAACAACACCAGTGTATATTAGTATCCCCATAAATATTTACTGAATGAATAAATTAATATAACAAAACCAAAATCAGGGCTTGAAACTATATCAGAGGTGTTTCCCAAAATGTTCATAATTACCAAAGTCGCATAGGAAAAATAATTAGTTATTTCATTAAAATACTAAATAACAAAAATCTTCAGAGTTTTTGTTACAGTTTGAATATTTAATGGTTAATAAAAAGATGACAGTTTGAACAATTGTTGCATTAGAAAAGACCCGCTGTTTAGAGACAACTACTGACAGTAAAGTTACTACCAAATGTGTAAAAATATCAAAAGTGTAAGAAAGTGAAAAACAGACATATGAGGAGATAGTAGACACACAAGGTGATTGATGCAGTCCCATACCTAACAACACTTTAGATTTTCTATGATTTTACAGCAGCTAATAGCAATAACTTCAGACACATCATGGATGGTATTTTCCTGTGCAGTTAAGATAAACTATAATAACAGCTTGCAGAAGTAGTGGTCACTTCTAAAAAAGAAAAACCATTAGAGATAGGTCTACCATGCTCTCAATAAAGCCATGTAATAAGAAAGGAAATCCTTGGCACTTGCTCTGTATTAATGATACTTACATTTTTGTGGCACGTTTTTATGAGTTAAGTGAATATTTACAGACACTATCTTTATTACAAGCATTCCAGGTAGAATGGTTACCCACATCTTATAAGCTGAGTTACTGAGACTACAAGAAGTTTGTATCCTTAACGAAGAAAAGGTAACAAACATCAGAGGTGAATTTATATTCAAGTTTTCTGATTACAAGTCAGATGTTACATTTCTCTGAACTTTATCTTCTGATTTACAAATAATTCTTGTGAATATCATGTATTTATAATCACACACTTTACACCAGGGAAGCTCATTCTTGAATGCATATTCCAGATGCTCTTGATAAACATTAAAGACACTAAAGTGCCCTAAAAAAAAGAGAAATACTACTTGATATTAGGCAAATAGTATTACAGCATTTAATTATAGCCATTTCAAAATAATGGGGAAATATTCCATTATAAACACATGCTTTGAATTGATGTAATTGTGACTTTCTACACAACATATTTATTAAGATCAATATTTATGTTAATATATATCATATTATATACATACTTTGAAACAACTAGTAGATAGGCATTTTTAAATGTTTATCATCTCCTCATGTATCAATATCTACACCAAGAGACTTACCCAACCTATAGAACTTGGAAATCTATCTGCTGGAAGATTCCCTAATTGTAGGCACATGAAGGTAAAAGAGCATTCTACATCCTCTCCAGCACCTGTTGTTTCCTGACTTTTTAATGATTGGCAGGAGAAATAGGAAGACTTTTACAGTATTGGTGGGACTGTAAACTAGTTCAACCATTGTGGAAGACAGTGTGGCGATTCCTCAAGGATCTAGAACTAGAAATACCATTTGACCCAGCCATCCTATTATTGGGTATATACCCAAAGGATGATAAATCATGCTGCTATAAAGACACATGCACACATATGTTTATTGCGGCACTATTCACAATAGCAAAGACTTGGAACCAACCCAAATGTCCATCAATGACAGTCTGGATTAAGAAAATATGGCACATATACACCATGGAATACTATGCAGCCAGAAAAAAAGGATGAGTTCATGTCCTTTGTAGGGACATGGATGCAACTGGAAACCATCATTCTCAGCAAACTGTCACAAGAACAGGAAACCAAACACCACATGTTCTCACTCATACGTGGGAATTGAACAAAGAGAACACTTGGACACAGGAAGGGGAACATAACACACTGCGGCTTGTCGTAGAGTCAGGGAGGGGGGAGGGATAGCATTAGGAGATATAGCTAATGTAAATGACTAGTTAATGGGTGCAGTACACCAACATGGCACACGTATACATATGTAACAAACCTGCACGTTGTGCACATATACCCTAGAACTCAAAATATAATTTAAAAAAAAAAGAGCATTCTAAATTCAACAGCTGTTAATCCAAAGAGGACTTCCAATAATATTTTGGCAAAGAATCTTATGTTTATGTGTATTGAAACATATTTGAAAGTAAATTACTTCTGAATTGGACATATTTTATTAGAAATTGGGCAAAGCAAGGAAGTTAATGACACATTGAACAGTATCTCCTGAAGTGCTTTTAGAGAGTTCGTTTAATATGTTGTAAAAGGAAAAGAGAAACTTGTTTATCTAATTAAGAAAGGTAGCATCTTATAAGAGTCAGGGAACTCTGAGATAATTGACATGCCAAGAGTTACAAGAGTGATTAATTTTGTTCATTGTTTTCCATGGTATATCCCCACATTTAAACATCTGCTAATAAGTGCAGGAAGGAATAACGGTGTGAGTTTTCCACAATGATAAATCCAGGTTGCAACCACATGGTCTGAGACTCTTGTAGTCATTTCCATTCTTTTTTATCTTGTAGCAATATTTTGTTAAGAGTCTCAATAAAGCCTGGGATTGAAGGTTTCATTTTACTAGAGTCAGCAGCAGGTGGAATGATTCCAATAGAGTGGGAAAGAAGACATCCATGTCAACAAATTCATCAAGGTTTATTTTTTCATTTCTTCCACAGTCTTTCTGCTGAAATATGGTCTGGTTGCTTTGCTGTAACATGGGGGAAGGCAACAGCACAATATAATTCAAAATAAACAGTTTCACAATCTCACAGACATAAAGGACAGAAAAATATATCTTTGGGGTTGTTTGCTCTTCCAAATAACATTCATTAGTTTGCATTTATTGATAAAAGCTGCCTATTAGGTATATCAATTGATATGTTCCCTGTTAATACTTACTGAAAACCATCATCAGTCTTGGGGTTGGTCTTTATCTCTATTAAGTTTTTGTAACTTAATCTGTACTTTATTTTTCTTAAATACAGAAAATGGGAGTTTAATCTCTAGAGTCTCTTCCAGTTCTAACATGCTAAGACTCTATATAAATTTTTCTTTAATTTTACTTAAACACCAAATTATAATAGCTGAATCCATCAGAATCTGGCAAGTTATTGTTAATTCTATACCATTGTACTTTTGGATTAAGTAATATCAAAAACCTCTTTACAAAGTATTATTATTCTTAATTGTGGTAATATACACATATCATAAAATTTACCCTGTTAACCATGTATAAGTATACACTTCAGTAGTGATACAATGATAGAGGCAGAAGGCAGAGATATTCTATGCAGACAGGGTTGGGTCCCTGGCAAAACCCTACCTTCCAGCCAAAAGCCTGAAACACATGGCCCAAAGTGAGAACTTCTGTCCTTGTTTTTCTGCTTGAATGCTGCCTTTTCCTAAACTACCCATGGCCCACCTTGTCCCCATCTTGTGCCTATAAGACCCCAGCAGAGAGAAAAAGCAGTTGGATGTCAGGAAGAAGCGCCTGGATGTCAGGGAGAAGCAACTTGACTTTGGAAGACAGAGGCAGAGAGGGAGCTTGACTTCAGGGGAGAGGGAACTGCACTTTCCATCCCCGTTTTAGCTCCACTCTCTGCTGAGAGCTGCTTTCCTCATTCAGTAAAGTTCTCCATATTCACCATCCTTCAATTCATCTGCGTGATCTCATTCCTCTTGCGCACTGGACAAGAGTTTGAAACGCACTGGGTGCGGGTACCCTAAAAGGCTGTCACACTAGCTCTTTGCCCTCACTGGAAGAAGGCAGCCGCCCCAGGCAGCCGCCCCACGAGGCAAAGGGTTCACTTAAGCCATCAGTGGACAGCAGAGCTGAAAGAGCATTGTAACATGCCCTCTGGGGCTTCGGAGATCACAGGGAGTCTTATCGGGAGGCTGCAGGGCCCCTACGGAGTTCGCTCCTCCCAGTGCCCAAAAGAGACTGGCTGGATCTCATACTCACTTGCCTATGTGCTCCCTCCCACAAGGGGTTGAGAGTGCTGAGCAGAGTAAATGGAGTTTGTTCCTGCCAATGCCCAAAGAGCTTTCTCCAGTTCCTGTACTTTTTTGCTCTCATGCTCCCTCCCGCGAGAAATAGACAGGGGTAGCCTGAGTAAACACCTGCACCCCTGCATGTCTGTTACGAGTCCCATGAAGGGGTCAAGAAAAAATCCTGCATCATCAGTGTTAATGTATTTACATGTCGTGCAACCAACCTCCATAACTTTTTTATTTAACAAAACTGAAATTCTACGTCCATTAAGCAGCAACTCCTTGTTTCCTGCACGCCCCCCCCCATCCCTTGAAATCCCCATTCTACTGTTGGTTTCAATGAATTTGACTACTTTAGAAACCTCACATAAGTGAAATCACGCAAGACGTGTGTTTTATGACTGGTCTATTTCACTTAGCATTTGACACAGGATATTAGATCCCATAGTGCAGATGTACTATATTGACTGCATTTTGTATCTTTTGAACTGTGATTGAATTATCTACTAATGAATTAAACAAACAAATAAAAACCACCCCGGGCTTAGTGGCATACAACAACAACGTGGCTTATTATTATTTAACCCTGAAAATAATGAAGTGTCATTTTTGAATCATTCTATTCATTAGATGCTAGGCATTGAAAATGGTAAGAGGAGAGGAATTAGACTCCCATATGCAAGAGGAAAGGAATTAGAACAACCTTCAAAGAGAAGAATGCTGAAGGATTTGAAAATATATTTTAAAACCACCACAAACAGCGTCACAGAGGTAACATGCATACATTTTGTTGTCTTCACATATGTTTCTATTATTCTAATTTCATTTTTAGATTTGTACAACTTGTAAACATTTGTCTGACATTTTGATAATGGTCATTAAAGAATACTAAAATTGAAAACTCACACACAGAATGTTGCTAGATGGCAAAAGCTCAAAGTGAAAAGAATAGCAATAATCTTCCCCAATACACACCTCTGATTTGAAAGACTGTTGCTGAAAGTCAGGGACCCCCAATGGAGGGACCGACTGAAGCCACAGCAGAAGACCATAAATTGTGAAGATTTCATGTACATGTATTAGTTCCCCAAATTAATACTTCTATAATTTTTTACTCCTGTCTTTACTGTAATCTCTGAACATAAATTGTGAAGATTTCATGGACACTTATCACTTCCCCAATGAATATCCTTGTCATTTCCTATGCCTGTCTTTAATCTCTTAATCTCTGCATCTTCTTTGTAAACCGAGGAGGATGAAAGTTGCCTCAGGACCCTGTGATTGTATCAACTACACAAATTGTTTGTAGAGCATGTGTGTTTGAACAACATGGAATCTGGCATCTTAAAAAAAAAAAAAAAAAGAACAGGAAAACAGAGATGTTCAGGGAACAAGAGAGGCAACTTTGAACTGGCCACCGGTGATCTGGATGGAACAGAGCTATATTTCTCCTCTTTCATAAACAAATATGAGAAATATCGCTGAATTCTTTTTCTCAGTAAGGAACATCCCTGAGAAAGAGAATGCGCCCTGAAGGTAGGCTTATAGACAGCCCCTTTTTAAGGCGTCCGGTCTTTCATGGTCGAAGCCGAAGGGATGAAATAAGCCCCGGTCTCCTGTAGCGCTCCCAGGCTTATTAAGTGGAGGAAAATTCCCACCTAATAAACTGTGGTCAGACAGATTATCTGCTCTCAAACCCTGTTTCCTGATAAGATGTTATCAATGACAATGCGTGCCCGAAACTTCATTAGCAATTTTAATTTCACCTCATCTGGTGGTCCTGTGACCTCACCCTGCCTCCATTTGCTTTGTGATATTTTATTACCTTGTGAAGTACGTGATCTCTGTGACCCACACCCTATTGGTGCACTCCCTCCCCTTTTAAAAATCGCTAATAAAAACTTGCTGGTTTTACGGCTCAGGGAACATCACGGATCCTGCCGACAGATGATGTCTCCCCCGGACACCCAGCTTTAAATTTCTGTCTCTTGTGCTCTTTCCCTTTATTTCTCAACCCAGCCCAGACACTTAGGAAATAGAAAAGAACCCATGTTAAACATCGGGATCGGCTTCTCCCGATAGAAGACCAGGGCCTTTCATAGGCTGACCCTTGCCTGACAACCATGGGTTATTATGATAGCAGGAGGGTAGGATGACGATATACCACAATGTTATAAAATATGTGACAACTAGGTGGAAGATGCTTGTGCCTTATTGTGTTGTGCCCAAGTACTGGTACATCAAACAAATATCCTAAGAACACGTGGTTTTGTATTTTGTACTTCTAAGGCTTATGGGCTTTGGAAGAGCTTCCAGATATCTAAATTTTTAGCATTAATTAACTTTCACTTTTTAGATTTTTTCAGGAAAATAAAAACTTCTTGAGAATTTAGCAAAAATGCTGAAGTGTAGAACCCATAGTGCAAAGATAGTGTATTGCTCATGATATAAAGTAATTCCAAGCATGTTAAGGATCTACCTAATAGCAAATTTGCAAACCACTTATTTGAATAGTTAATTTCTTTTTTCTAAAATATTTGCCAATAATTAAGAAAGCATATTTTCTTTCTTAATAGATTATATCTTTTATTATTGGAGTTATACAACTTAATTAGGTTTAATTAGGAATCACTTATTCATAAATAATATATAAGTAAAAACCAGTCCATGTTCTCTATTATTGATATCATTTATATATTAAACATTTATTTATAAATATATGCACATATATCGATATATATATATGTATGTGTGTGAAAAAGATATATATTCACCATATGATTTGGAAGAACAAGGGATTTTTACATATTCACTAATAAATGAAGCATTTTCATTTTCATAGATAATTTATAGAAACATTTTGAATTACAAAAGTAAATTAAAACTTAATATCCATCTAAATAACTTGTACAATATTAAGTAAGGTTTAAACAGCTTTAAAATTGTGATTGCTTAGGACCCTTTTTCATACTTTGGATAGCATAAATTTGGTATTCTGAACATAGAGGCAACACTTTAATGAAATTTGAATCATAGATTAAAGTCATAATTATAGCATTTAATTGCAGGAAATCAAGGTAGAAAGAATAAGAGATCAGTCAAATAATGAGTAACATGTGCTGGGAATTTCCATTGTGCTAGGAACAGATGTATGTTACCTTCATTTTTCAGTTGGGGAAACTAGGTTTGGACCTTATAAAAATTAAGTCATTTATTCAGTTACACAAGATTCAGACACATGTTAGTTCAAAACCAATGTTTCACTAAATTTATCTATGTTTTTAAATGACATTGTGTGTAAGATCCTCACTTTGCTTTTTATTCTAAAGCTGGAGCCATATGCCTGTAGTTATCCTAAACCTTCTCTGATGACCATTGGTTTGATAGTCAACATTTCTTGCCTCCCTGCAGCAATATTTACTTTACCTTTACACTGATGTTAACTGGACCCTCCACTCCTCATCACAACTCCTCTCCCAATGTAGCCAAATTTAAAGTTGCTTTTGGTGACAGTGAGTCACTTTAACAAGTTGCTTAGAATCACTTCGTGCAATTATTTAATAGGGAGGCAGAGTGATACAGAGGAAGTAATATAGAGAATACAAAATGTCTACGCCTATCACATTATATCACTCAATAAATACTAATGCATATTATTATCAATATTATACCTGCATCTTATTTAGCAATTACTTTATAGACATAATTAGAGTATTTCCAAAGCTAATGTTTGTTTTTTCAACTGTTAAGAATATTACCATGAAAATTCTAAGTGCTTTATCAATCCAGAGAGCCTGTGATTAAAGGAATGTTCAAAATGAAAGATTTCTTAAAATGACCAATCATTTATTACTCAATATGCAAGCTTAATGTGAGATTAGTTCATGAGAGCAAAAATAATTTATAAGAGGATTTGATATTTCAAAGGTAAGCCTTAAAAATATCAAAAATTATTTCTAATGTAGATGTACACAGAATGTACTAAAGGAACCCTGTCTCTACTAAAAAAATACAAAAAAAACTAGCCTGGCGAGGTGGCCGGCGCCTGTAGTCCCAGCCACTTGGGAGGCTGAGGCAGGAGAATGGCGTAAACCCGGGAGGCAGAGTTTGCAGTGAGCCGAGATCCCACCACTGCACTCCAGCCCGGGCGACAGAGCAAGACTCCGTCTCAAAAAAAAAAAGAATAAAGGACTATTTTCTAGAATACAGGCTAAACAGAGTCTCAACAATGTGGCAGAATGAAAGGTCTAGAAATTGGTCAGAAAAATCTAGAAAAGATATCTCTGTTGGGGGAGGTTATTTAGATGTATAATATAATATTCTTACAAATTTGACAGTGTAGAAAATGTGTTGAGCTGCATTTAACAGAGCTCTAAAAGATTCACACAGGAGAGCTCAATGTACACATTGTACATTAATAAACTATCTTAATTCCTTTCTTTCTTCTTTCCTTCCTTTCATTTTATCCCTTTCTTTTTCACTCCTTTCCTTATTCTCTTTATTTCTTTTTTAATATTTTGATTTATACTCTAAAGAAAAACTAAAAATATTGTAAATTCAAAACTAATCCAGATAAACAACCAAACATATGTATATCTGCTTGATTAACAGAATATGTACATTATAGCTGCACAATATTTCTTCATACTACTGAACCATTACGTTCTGTGATTCACCATAATTTTCCTTATTTTACTAAATTGCTTTATGTAGATATATTAGTGACTCATATTTTCCCCATGCAATTTACTATATTTAAGTCATATGAGGCTTTGAAGTTTTGAGTATGTCACCAAACATAATTTTAACTAGAATGTTTTGTTTTCCTGTTTTGTTAATCACATTTTATATTTAACGATGTAACAGAGAAAATTGTTTACTATGGTTTAAACAGTGTTTATTCTACTTTTATTGGCATCAGGCACTTAAAGTTTTAGCATCATATTTGTCATTATTTAGATATGCCATATCATATGTAGATGTAATTCTTAGAAGATATGATCCATTTATGTTATTTCAATGTGGACTCATCCTTCTTCGTTTTCCTCAAATCTATTCCACCCTTTTTTGTGCAGCCTCCTGCATTGGTCCATTGCCCAGTTTATTTCATTTCTGTGTCTTGATCTTAGTGCATATTATTTTGATTCACTTATGATACTACAACATCATTTTATATTATCTTTCACTTCATTTTGGTCATTATGGTTTACATTTTCAGCATCTCAAATCCAAGTCATATCATTTTTGAAGCAAGCACTTGACATTGTGTGTCCAATTATAATTGTCTTCTTTTATTTCCTGTTATCTTGAATTCAATTACTCTTGTTATTCATTTCCCATCTAGTTTATTGTTTTCAATTTGATTTTCTAAGTCTCTGGTTCTGCTAATATTACTTTACAATATATTTTTTCCTGATTTTATTTACTTGATTTTCATTTATGATTGTTTAGTTCTTATCTATACATATGAAAACTTCATCTTATGACTTTTTGTATTTATTTATCATTGTTTTGATTTAAGCAATGTTTTTAAAGATATAGTCTTTGTTTTTTTGAGAGAGAGTTTTGTTATTTCACCCAGGCTGGAGTGCAGTGGTGCAATCTCAGTTCACTGTAGCCTTGACCTCTCAGGTTCAAGTGATCCTCCCACCTCGGCCTCCCAAGAAGCTGGGACTACAGGTGTGTGCCACCATACCAGGCTAAGTTTTGTATTTTTAGTAGAGATGGGGTTTCACCATATCACCCAGGCTGGTCTCAAACTCCTGAGCACAAATAACCCACCTGCTTCAGCCTCCCAAAGTGTTGGGATTACAGGTATGAACCACCGTGCCTGGCCTAAAGATTTACTGTTAACCTCACTAACTTTTTCACAAGTTTGAATAAATTGTATTTGCTAAATTCATTTAACATTATTTTAATAATAAATTACAGCATTACAAGATTTGCACACTCTTCCTTTTTATTCATATTTTTGAGTTAATTTTACTCTATTCATGCTCTGAACTTGTATATTTAGCTAAATATCACACCGGTTAATTATTGGTAAAGGTGTTATTATAATATCAATGTAATTCTAAATTTTTCTTTTACTTTATGAAAGAGAAGTTTGATAGTGATCTTAAATTCACTTTTAAGTCTCTCCATTTTAATCTGGAAAGTGAAAAGATAGCATTTTATTTTATTATTGATAGTAGAAACTTCTAATTATACCTGAGTGTCAAAGAAGTTTACCTTAAACTGATTATGTCCCTCAGAAACCAGAGGCAAAGTGTTAGATGTGTGTAATTATTAAAATATTAAGCAAGATTTCTAATATGGTTTTGCTCTATGTCCCCACCCAAATCTCATGTTGAATTGTAATCCCCACATGTTAGGGGAAGGACCTGGTGGGAAGTGATTGGATCACAAAGGTAGGTTACCCCCTTGCTGTTCTCATGAGAGTGAGTGAGTTTTCATGAGATCTGATGGTTTAAACCTCTTTTCTTCATAAACTACCCAGTCTCAGGTAGTGTATTAGTTTGTTCTCACACTGCTATGAAGATACTACCTGAGACTGGGTAATTTATAAAAAAGAGGTTTAATTGACTTGCAATTCTGCGTGGCTGGGCAGGCCTCAGGAAACTTACAATCATGGCAGAAGTTTAATGGGAATCAAGGCTCATCTTACTTACATGGTGCCAGGAGAGAGCGAGAGTGTAAAGGAAACTGCCACTTTTAAAATCATCTGATCTCATGAGAACTTTCTCACTATCACGAGAACAGCATGGGGGGAAAAGCCCCCATGATCCAATCACCTCCCACCAGGACCCTCCCTTGACACATGGGGATTACAATTTGAGATTTGGTTAGGACACAAAGCCAAACCATATCATTCTGCCCTGGTGCCTCCCAAATCTCATGTTCTTATCACATTTCAAAACCAATCATGCCCTTTCAACAGTCCCCCAAAAACTTAACTCATTCCAGCATTAACCCAAAAGTCAAAGTCCATAATCTCAACTGAGACAAGGCAAGTCCCTTCTGCCTATGAGCCTGTAAAATCAAAAGCATGTTAGTTACTTCCAAGGTACAATGGGGATACAGGCATTGGGTAAATGTTCCCATCCCAAATGGGATAAATTGGCCAAAACAAAGGGGCCACAGTACCACACAAGTCTGAAACCAGGGTTAAATCTCCAGATTAAATCTTAAAGCTCCAAAATGATCCTTGACTCCATTTCTCCCATCTAGGTCGCACTGATGCAAGAGGTGGGCTCACATGGCCTGAGGCCACTCCTGTGGCTTTGCAGGGTACAGCCCCCCTCCCAGCTGCTTTCAGAGTTTGGCATTGAGTGCCTGCAGCTTCTCGGTGCTAGCTTTCAGTGAATCTACCTTTCTGGGGTCTGGAGGAGCTCTTCTCACAGTTTCCTAGGCAGTGCCCTAGTGGGGACTCTCTGTCAGGGCTCGAATTCCACATTTCCCTCTGCATTATCTTAGCAGAGGTTTTCCATGAGAGCTTTGCCTCTGCAGCAGACTTCTGCCTGCTTATTTAGGCATTTCTATACATCCTCTGAAATTTAAGTGGAGGCTCCCAAAGCTCAACTCATCTGCTGTGCACCTGCAGGTCCAACACTTTATGGAAGTTGCCAAGGCTAGGGTTTGCAGCCTTTGAAGCAACAACCTGAGCTGTATGTTGGTCCCTTTGAGCCATGGCTAGAGCTGGAGCTGCTGGGACGCAGGGTGCCCAGTCCTGAGGCTACACAGAGCAGCTGAGCTCTGGGCCTGGCCCACAAAACCATTTTTCTCCCCTAGGCTTCTGGGCCTGTGATGTGAGGAGCTGCCTTGAAGATCTCTGAAATGCCTTGGAGACATTTTCCCCATTGTCTTGTTCATTAACATTTGGCTTTTCATTATTTTTATTTTTTTTTTTTTTGAGACGGAGTCTCGCTCTGTCACCCAGGCTGGAGTGCTGTGGCCGGATCTCAGCTCACTGCAAGCTCCGCCTCCCGGGTTCACGCCATTCTCCTGCCTCAGCCTCCCGGGTAGCTGGGATTAGTGGCGCCGCTGCATCGCCCGGCTAGTTTTTTGTAGTTTTTAGTAGAGACGGGGTTTCACCGTGTTAGCCAGGATGGTCTCGATCTCCTGACCTCGTGATCCGCCCGTCTCGGCCTCCCAAAGTGCTGGGATTACAGGCTTGAGCCACTGCGCCCGGCCGGCTTTTCATTATTTATGCAAATTTCTGCATCTGGCTTTAAGTCCTCCCCCAGAAAATGGGCTTTTCTTTTCTACCGCATAGTTAGACTGCATATTTTCTAAACTTTTACACTCTGCTTGCCCTTTAAAAAGAAGTTCCATTTTCAAACCATCTCTTTGTTGTCTTAATTTAATTTAATATAACTTAATTTAGGAGAGCTAAGTAATTAAACATGAGGCCAAAGTACATAAGAAAGCGGCAGCCCTTTATTACAAATATGCACACACTCTCCGGGGAGGTTCCCTGGTCCTCAGGTGTGGGGGAGGGGGCAGGGAAATCGCGCGGGCACTCTCCGGTGATGTTCTCCAGTCCAGGAACGTGGGGGCCGAAGAAGTCACGCCGGCTCCTGCCGGCAGCAGACTTTTATGCGTTGGTACTGGAAGCGGGAGGGCAGTGGGCAGGATAAGGGCGTGATAGGGGCGTCTCCATAGGCGTGGCCGGGTAAGTTTGATCTCTTCGGATTGACGTCACCTGGCGCATGCTCGGTTGATTTGCATCTTCCCTGGCGCGGGCTGCATTTTCCCGCCTGCGGGTAAGCTGGTGATGAAGAACCCGGAACCAACAGGTACTGCTCCATCTTGTTCACCTTCCTCCATCTTGTCCCTTCTCCCTCACCCAAACATTTGTAAGCTCATATAACTGTATGCTTTCAGGAAAAAGCAGGACACAACTTGAATGCTTTGCTGTTTAGAAATTTCTTCTTTCAGAAACCCTAAATCAGCTCTCTCAAGTTCACATTTCCAAAGATCTCTAAGGCAGAGGCAAAATGCTGCCATTCTCTTTGATAAAGCATAGCAAGAGTGACCTATGCTCCAGTTCCCAATAATTTTCTCATCTCCGTCTGAGACCACCTCAGCCTGAACTTCCATATTACTATTGACATTTTGTTCATAACCATTCAACAAGTCTGTAGGAAGTTACAAACTTTCCCACATCTTCCTGTCTTCTTCTGAGCCCTCCAAACTGTTCCAATCTCTGTGTGTTACCAAGTTCCAAAGTCGCTTCCACGTCTTCAGGTTATGTTTAAAGTAGTGCCCCATTCCTGGTAGCAATTCTCTGCGTTAGTCCATTCTGACACTGCTATACGGACACTGCCCTGAGACTAATTTATGAAGAAGAGAGGTTTAATTGACTCACAGTTTCACATGGCTTGGGAGGCCTCAGGAAGCTTACAATCATGATGGAAGGCGAAGAGGAAGCAAGGCACATTTTAGGTGGTAGCGGAAGAGAGTGACAATGCAGGAGAAACTGCCACTTTTAAAATCATCAGCTTTGGTGAGAACTGCCTCACTATCATGAGAACAGCATGGGAGAAAGCACCACGATGATCCAGTCACCTCTCACTATGTACTTCCCTCGACATTTTGGGATTACAATATGAGATGAGATTTGGGTGGGAACACAAACCCAAAATCAGATCGATCTTTATAGCAATGTGAAAATGGACTAACACAATTTCTGAAAAACTGAGCCAGGAAAGTTAATCGGAAACAAAGTACTTACACAGAATATTATCTTTGTGCATGTGTGTGTGTGTGGCCTTGTTGAAATGTACTGTATGAAGTGCTAGAAGTTTCTATATTATTTGCAATACTTTGTCTTATGGCTATAAAATATTATGCTTCATTCATATATGAAATATTTGATGTTATTGTAATATTATACATATACATGTGTTTGTGTGTATGCAGATATACACACACTTGAGATATATCTAGTAGGACTGGGAATTAATAACTATTTTAATTTTAAGTTATTTAGCTTTAAATATACACATATGTACATATAGTGACTTCTATAGTAAGCAGAACTCTGCCAAACAAATGCACACTATTTTATATCATTTGAGATCTTAAGTATCGTGTTTCAGTACCTATTATTATCAAGACAGTCCAAAGTGATAAAATTACATAAAACCAAGTGTTAGGGCCATATTAATTTCCAATAAAAATGACAACATTAAATAAGAAGGCCTACACATACGCTTCAGAGATTTGTGAAAGTTGTCTGCTTTTTAAAAAGATCAACAGCAGAATATTTATTTCACTCTCACTAATTTACTAGAAGGTAGGGTGTTTTTCCGGATACAGTAAGATTGGAATGAAACAAGGACATGAACAAGTTGTAATCCTGAAGGGAGTGACAAATTAAGTCAATATTTTATTGCTGAACTGAATTGATAGTAGGCTAAGCAAAAAGAGAGAAGAGTCAGGGGAAGGTACATTTCTGAAAACAACCACAGTACCTTCAACTTACCTTTATTAATAAGTTACTTCATCAGAAAGGAAGTAGCACAGAGTATATGTAATAAACCCCAGCTGAATAATGAAGATTGCTAATTGGATGCTATGCTTGTTTAAACTCGGTTTTATAGTTCCCTAACGTGTACATGGTATAGAAAGGTTTATTTCTAAGCATAAATGTAACTCTGTGTGTGTGTGTGTATAATTAATAATTAGACCCAAAAATTTCAATTCAATAAACATTTTTGTTGGTTCTAAATGGCCACTGAAAATGTCTGAGAAAAATTTATGACTTCTAAAGGTTAGAGACAGACTTCCAATTTCAGCTACAACATGAGAAGTATTTAGAAGCCATTTTTCCCATCCATACAAGAAATAAGATGAAAACAAATACAAAATCCCTGAAAACCAATGACTTTTCTCAGACCCATTAGAGAACTAAGGTTGCAGGGGAAAACTCCCACCATGAAATCTTGATAGATAAATTCAAAGAGTTAGTCAGGATCTGCAAAACTGTAGCAGAAGTTGAGGGAGCCATTAACTGGTAGAAATACTGATGTAGTAATTAAATTAATTGCTGGAGGTTGAACGTGAACCAGCCTGAGAGTGAGAAAATTCTGGGGCCACAGTGTTATGAGGTCCCCACCCTTTCATGGGCTTTATCTACAGGAACATTATCAGGTTTTCCAGATTAAGATCAGAGCATGATTGATCCCTTTATAGCCCTGTTGGAAGAAGGCAAGATTAATGTTTGTGAAATATTCTCAGAGCTTCCTCCATAAGCAAAGACCTTCTCTCCAGGGTAAAAGGCTTTATCAGAGCTTTACTCCAGCTGAGGAAAGGACATTGGTTCTACCCCAGCCCTCTGTAGCCATTGTGTCTCACCAGTGGAGGGAGAAAAAAATAGCTATACCACTGACGAAACAATCTCAAAGTGACAATCCCAAGAGAAAGTCCACTAAAAACAAAGATATAAGCATGACATTATAGAATGTTTCCTGACGTTTGTCCTTAACATGACACAAACAGGGCTTCAGTGGATTACAATTAAATGACCTGCAAGACTCTCTCTGGAGGAACGTGTAAGAAAACTCAAAGTCAAGAGTGGAAGCACAAACAAGAATGCTGAAGGAGTTTGAAGCCTCTGGAACCTATGGCTTCAATAAACATTGGAATACAACTTAACTTCTAGTCAGATTAGCATAAATCTCACATTCAAGGCCTATTTAGTTTAATTTCTACTACCTGATACAATGTGTTCAGCTTCCAAAAAAAAAAATTATAAGGCATGCCAACTGGCAAGACAAGACATTTTCTGAAAAGAAAAGCAAGGTGTAGAAATATATTCAAATATGACACAGCTGCTGGAATTATCTGAATGGGAATTAAAAATAATTGTAATCAATATACTAAGAGCTCAATGGAAATAGTAGACAACATGCATTAACAGATGGGTAATGTAAGCAGAGATGTGGTAACTCAAAAGGTTAGTGAAGTCAAATATGTCTGCTTGCATAACTTTTTAAGCTCTAAATTAGTTGTGAAAATTGCATGATGATGTCCTATGATTAAAATATAAAATAAGATATACCAATAAAGAGATTGCCTGCCATTTTATAGTATTTTAGAGCTTATAATGCATTGGTGCTTATATTATTTTATTAAGTCCTAATCACAGATCCGGGAAGTAGAAAACCAGGCATTATTATTATTTTTGTATAGAGTAGCATTTAGAAGCTGTATCAGTCTGCCTAAAACCAAGTTCAGCAGTGGCAACAAATGGCATCCTAATCTTAGTGGCCTACAAAAACACGAACTTATTTTTCACTTAGTTTACAGGTTTATCAAGTGTGTGGCTTTGACTCTTTATTCTAAGACATTAGCTGAAGGAGTATGCAGGATATTCCTTTTGTCCTGCAGAGAAAAAGAACACTAACAGATGCATGTGATGGTTCTTAAGGCTCTTCTAAGAAATAGCATATGCCATTTTATCTCATTTTGCATTGGCAAAATCAAGTCACAAGACCAAGACTGATTTCACTGTGGCACTCTTAATCTAACCACAGTACAGGGCTTAGTAGGAAAAAAATCAAGAGTCAAGGGCTAGAATTCTTTAGACAATGATACACTCTGCCACAGATACTAGGGCTTATCCAAGGCTTGTGGTGACATCAATTAATTATAAATTCTTGATTTCACATATGGTGTTGTCATAATTTATCATCTAGAAAAGAAAAATTAAAATAGAAGAATGTTGGAAAATAAAATGAAATAATTATGATTTTAATATCAGTAAATCAATATGTAAAAGCTTTGAGTGATAAATCAATTAAAAATAGTATCAGCTACATATGTTTTTTTTTTTTTTTTTGCTGAGCCAAATGGGAGTTTTCTTTTCCCGCATAGTAAGAATTCGTAAGTAGGTAGTCCTAAGTCTGATGCAGCGGCTCTATGATGACATAAAAAACACAGACTTTTTCAAGCTTTCTTAAAGTCTGACTCTTATCCTTATGCCTGTATGCTCATGGTCTCAAATGACTACCTAATTGCCATGAACATGTCTATATTCAATGCAGAAAGAAGAGAAAATCAATGGACAAAGTTTTATGCCAAATGAAAATTTTTAATGTTCTTGTCTGTATTTTAATAGGCATTGTAGTTCACCATAAATGCAAAAGTATTTCTTCTTCTTCTTAGGAATTTTATTTTGTAAAATTGTTAATTTTAAATGAGAGAGTTTCAAATAAGAAAACATACATAATCAATATCTGTAAGTGAAGATCAGAAAGAAGATAAAAGAAACATAGTGAGTGAACCAAGCAGCACAAAATAAAATGATAGATATAAGGTGATAGTTATATAATAAGTAATTATGTTGGATATGGGAAAGTAATCTTACATAAGAAAAATATCCAGATAACTTTTTTAAAGAAAAAGAATGAATAAAATTTTACTTGATACTATTCACAATTTACTCATTAAAAACATAATTACATAAAAATGATAAAAACCTTTTGACTTTGGCAAATTTTATTTAAAAATTGATAGGTGTAAGTATGACAGCACCAAATAAAATAGACTTGCACATAGAAACAATTATAGATATAATTAAGGTCACTCAACTTTTTTGATTAAACTACAATACAATAATAATATTGTGCATATATAAACTGTATATACAATAATAATTTTAGATTTGTATGTGCCTTATAAATAGCCCCAGAATATTTACAATAAAGATTAGTGAAACTAGCAGAAAAACTAAGAAAAACAAAAAGATAATGGTAGATTTTTACGTACTTTTTCAGCAATTGGTAGAACAAGTCTATAAAACCAGTAATAGCAAAGGAAATTAGAACAAATTGACTAACAAAACAAGAATGCCCAGTAAAACAGAGAAAGTGACCATCCAAATACAAAAGCAATATGTGAAGAAGAGAGAATTACAGATCAGCATGAAAATTTTGAGTTTTCAATAATCTTTGCTAGGAATATTGCTTTTCCTTGTGGAAAAAAAATGGCTGTTCATACAGAAAATTGAATTATTTTTCATATCATACAATTAATTTCAATTCAAGACCAAAATATCAATGGAGAACCTTAAAAACTGAAAACTGATACAAGGCTATCTTCATGTTCTTCAATTGAGAAGAAACTCCTCAAGATACTACAAGCAAAACAATTTTAAAAGAGAATGGCTGATAAATTTAATCATATTAAAGTTAAGAAATTCTGTTCCATTAAATGCTATGTAAAAAATTTTAAAAGATAAGTCATGAATTTAGAAAGAATATTTTCAAAACATATAATTAGCTGATTACAATATGCATAACTTCTATGGATCAGTAAGAAAAAACAAGTAACTCAATAGGAAATAAAAGAGTAAAACAGTCCAACAAGCTCTTCACAAAGTGGAAAATCCAGGTGGTCTACAAACATATGGAAAGCTGTGCTAACATATTAGTAACCAGGTATATACAAAGTAAAATCACAATAAGATACTGCTGTGTTTCTGATAGTTTTACAAAAATACATTTAACAAAAATGTAAAATAAGCACTGTGAGATTATAGATCAACAGAAACTTTTATCAATGGCTTTTTGAGGAGTAAATTTGTATACCACTATGGAAACCACTAAGGCAACACCTAATAAAGTAAATATGGACAGATCTTACTCAGTGAGTTCATTCCTGGGCATGCACTCTTAGAGATATTTTGTACATTTGTGCCATGAGAAATGTACAAAGCCTTCATAGTAATCTAAATGTCAGTCAGTAGAATATTATGGAATATGTTCAAAACATGGGATTTCACAGAACAACATGTATGATTTTTACAGATATAGCATTAAATAAAATAATCAGGTGTTGTATGTATGGTGCTCAAAAACCTGTACTATTAAATAATGTCATTTTAGAAATACTAACGTTACAAAAGTTATGACAGGGTTACCTTGCTTTGGAATTAAGACACATACTTTGGAAGCAGCAGGCGGTGGGTTTCTAAGTTATTAGCAAAATTGCAAATCTGGCTTATTATCTGAATGTTTACTATATAATAGATTATAAAACTGCACTCATAGATTTTACACAGTTTTTGACATTTATGAGACTTTTTCACAATAAACATGAAGTTACAAACAGCATTATCTAATCTAAATTATAATGGAGAATCATTAACTATTTTATATTCATTATAAGTGACATTAGGAAAACAACATTGATCTAGAACTTGATCAAACAGGCTTCAACTCGTTCTTCTATCACTGCCTAGATTTGGACTTTGGGAACACTTGATTTCTCATGTATTAAAGAGGCATAGGATTGTTACCAAGGTTAAATGAGATAATACAAAGTGCTTATATTTTGTTATCTTCCCAAACACACTTGTTTTTGGTTTAACATTTGCAGATGGCACCACTATTTCCTTCTCTATTTTCAGGCCAGATATTGATTAGTCAGAATTTTCCTTGTTTTACGTCATTCTTCAGTTTAAATTTTGTCCCCAATTCCAATGCATTCTACTTCCTAAAGTTTCTATAAACATTTATTTTTCCTACATATATTACTCCTTATGTTCAGACATCTGTCTTCTCTAACCTGAATTTATTTCTATGACTTTAATTTTGGTATTCTTGGCTCAGGTTTTATTTTCTTTCCATTCTTTTATTTTTCTAACTCACAGACAAGCAGAGCGAATGTTCCCAAAGTTGCATAGGTGTCCATTAATTTGCTCTCTTTAAACTCTTAATGACTGATTATCATATAGCTGATAAAACTCACCTTCCATTCAGTTTTTTTTAATGAAATTATTCATGTATCCTTTCGTTCATCCTTCCATTTATCTGTTCACATATCTGTCCATCTACAAAATTGTTGTTTATGTAGTCTTACTAAGTATATTGTATTTTGGGAGTGAAACAATTTAGGCTATCATAGACTAATAATGAATATATTCATTAGTGTATAATATCCCTGAAATTGTATAAGGATTCATTTCCTCTTTTTAGCATGTTTTTCCTCCAGAATATTGAAATATGTGTGCCTATTGAAACCCACTTTGCCTCTGTTATGTGCTCTTCCATTTTCATAGTCCTTTCTTAGGGGTAAACACCTTTTCAAAAATGATTTCTTTCTCATCTTATCTTCTGTAATATGCCCCTTTGATTGCCTCAGATAAAGTTAACCATATTCCCTAATATATTCCTTTAGATATTTCAATCAGTAAATCCATTTTATGTTTGTTTGGCTAGACTATCACAAGCCTATGGGAATAGAAACTGGCAAACACATACCCATATTTCCACATACCCGTATTTCCACAAAGTATATAAAGAGCTAGAATACCTGAGACATTCAGTAGAAAATATGCAATACAGCAGAATGGCTGAAGTCATGCTCTTAAGTAATCAAATTACAAGTGCTAAACAACACATATCTCAGGTAGAGCTATATGCTTAGTAATTTAGATGATTATTATTAAATTTTAATTTTCTTTTTTCTCACATTTTTCTCACTAGACTATGCACTTACCTTACAAAAACTTATTTTCAAGCCTTACACATTTTCTACTACTCTCCTTTGAGGATTGTGCAGCCTACTCTATTTTCTATAAAGTCTGGTACATTTTAGAAACTCAATAAATATTGGAATAATAATCATATATAGTGAGCTATAGTCCCTGTTATTTTTCTTTTTCTCTTCAAGACAACTTTATAAGCAGGAATTTCAGGGGAAATAATTTTATTACCAATGACAGTTGAGCTTACACTTTCTAAAACTTTTCTATTTTCCCTGTCTGTGGAATTTTTGAGATACCAGATGTGTTTAAGAAAATAATTTGAAGTAACACTCTGGCCTTAATATGAGAAGTACTAAAACCTCTAATTGTATTTCAGGTAGTAGATCAATTCGACCTTCTATAATAGGAACCTGAAATATAGAAGGCATTTGTGTACTGTTAGTGTTCAAACTTGTACACATTCCCAATATTATCTCTACTTAAAATGCCTAAATATAGTTACATCATGATAAGACAGAGCCTTAATTCAGACTCTTTCAAATTCATACTATTAAATCCTAACTACAGAACCAATAAGGTCATACTATCTGATCTGGAAACACTGTGAGCTATGGATTATCTTTTCCAACAAGCAGAGATCTCTGAATGCAGTCCATTTGTCACTTACTCATGAAATTTCAGGGTTGAACAGATTGGACAAAAATCACAATTTTTTTTGTCTATAACATTTTCTTATGAGTATGTATAAAAGTAACCAGGAGAAGAGCAGAATTTTAAAAAGTGCTTTCTGTATTGGCATGGATCTCTTCCATAGAATAAAATCATGTCATTACCCATTCCTCAACAAGTGAATTTTTAACTGATTCTTAGTGTGCTTTTTCTTAAGTTCTATTTAGAAAGTAGAAATAACTTTCTATTGATATCCTACCCATAGCATAGTCACTCAATGCTGCTTTATTTCAACATCATATTTGGAGAAAAAAAGACAGCTTGTCTTTCCATCATGTGCATTTGAAGATTAAAACACTGTATCATTTAAATGCCCTGTGGTGAGAGATTTAAAAAAATGTAATGCAACCTGCTTTGAATTAACTATCCACCTAAAACATATTTATTTTCTCTGTCAATGAAGGTAGGCCTCATTTCCTCATTTTACCTTGATGATTATGAACTTTTTACATAACCAAATTTTCCACTGATTATAATTTGATGAAGAAAATGTCAGAAAAATTATTCAAATCTAAATGACATTCCTTTGGAAAATATACATATAAATAAGTCCCCATATCTCCCCAGTCCCCGCTCTGCATTTACTGGGTTGCTAAATCCAGGTTTCCGTAGTCAAATGTAGTGTTACTGAAGCCATTCTTTATAGATATAGAGAAGATCACCTATTCTTTGTGTCTTCCCAAAGCCTTTGCAAAAACATTTGTCACTGTCAAAACTATGAATATGCATGCTTTAGTTGTGGATGAGCTGCAGCACAGCTATTCACCATAGTTATAAATCAGCCACCCCTTAGAGTATCATTTCTTGTTGCCACATGAAAGGTTAGCAGAAAGGAAGAGTCTTCTCCCTACCTTTTCTTACTTCTTGTTGAAATCTGTTCCCTCAGGTGACATTTATAAACGAAACTGCAGTTCTGTTAATGCTTGTGAAAAGTATTAACTGTCAGCATATCTGTACCCAGTTGCTCCATCTGTTTCCTTTAATTCAATTTGTCTTTATTGTTCCAATCTTTTGATAATCACTTGTGTCATCTAAAATATATAAACTGAATCATGGATTCCAGTGTAGTTCTTTCTTTGGAGTCTTTTTAAAACAGAGGTAAACGTATAAATAACTTAAATGTTTTACTTTGATTTCCTCAGTTGATGAAATTCCAAAAAAAATTATATATTCTCTTGTTTATATGGTGTGATTTCATAAATTTTGCTGCATCCCTGACTTCCAAATCTGTATGTGACAAATGATTTAAAGGTGCATTATATTCAAAACAGTTATTTAAAGAGGTGTAGATTGTGACTAATTACATCATTTGAAGAAAATTAATGTATTCACCAAATTCAGTGTGTTGATATTCAGATAGCAAGAATGCAAATTAGGCTCTCGGCACTTAAATTCTACGTGAAAATAATAATTTAAGGCATACATTATGAATGCACATAGCCCCACCTTATACTGTTGAGGTTGGTTTACAGGAAATAAGATTATTGTATTTAGTAAGGCAAAAGTTAGTACATAAAATATAAACTTCTATCCACTTGGGATTATATGCTGAGAATTGTATGTACATTATTACATTGAACTCTCATTTAAACTGGGATCTCTTCTGATTCCATTCTGTAAGAAATGGTGCTTAAACTCTATGGATATTATTTTGGCAAAAAATTCAGTAGCATATGTTAGTCAAATTTGCATGGTTTAGATCACTTTCCTTATTAATACTCACAGTTATCCTTCCAACTTGTCCCCACTTCCTTTCTTAACAACAACAAAAAATACAGAAGTAGAACTTGCAATTAAAATAAAACATTTCTCTCTAAATGATTTCTTAAATACCAATATATGATATTTCTTCAGATGAATGATAACATAGAAATATGGGATTATATATTTATAAAGCTATATCTTATTATATATACATCTTATTCCAGTGTTATTTTGTATGGTACCACAATTACTTATGCAGTTCAAGGGTCTGTACGTTTCTTGGTCTACTGGATTACTCTTTATAATATAATATTTTAATTATATGATTTCAAAAGCTCACCAGTGCAACATCTTGATTTAACAATGCATCTTTCTCATCAGATGCAACCATATGGAGGCTTACTATACAACTGCTTTATGTCCACATGGTTAGGGCTAGGGAAGTACTTTTCAGTACATTCTTACTCTTGTTGTATGTATATAGTGTATATGTGTGTTTATATGTTATAGAAACCATAATGAATTGTGGAAAAATATTTAAATTATTTTCCCACTAAATTTCAATGGGACATCTGCTTTATATATTGGAACATTTATTTCCTAGTCTTCCATAGCACTCCTTTCTATCATCTCTATCAAATTTATCCCTATATTTGTTTAACAATCATTCCTCTGGCATAACCACTTCATTTCCTTTGCTTTATAGTACAATTTTTGCAAAGATTGTTTTTATACTTATTATATAATTGTCATGGTCCTCAACAGTCTTAATAAAAAATGTTAATTGATTCATTAAAAATAAATGATTACATATATTTATAGACTATATATGTATATATAGTGTGTATATATATAGTGTATATATTTATGCATTATAAACATATATATTTATATATATAAATATATTGGAGTGCAGTGGCAGGATGAATCACAGCTCACTACAGCCTCAACCTCCTGGGCTCAAGGAATCCTCTTGCCTCAGCCGCCCAAGGATTTGGGACTAAAGGTGCTCACCACAAAGCCCAGCTAATTTATATATTTTTTTGTGGAGATGAAGTTTTGCCACATTTCCCAGGCTGCTCTCAAACGCCTAAGCTCGAAGACTTCCTGACTAGACTTCCCGAGTGCTGGAATACATGAGCCACCATGCCCATTGATATGGTCTGGCTCTGTGTCTCCACCCAAATCTCATCTTGAATTGTAATACAAATTGTAATCCCCCTGTGTTAGAGAAGGGACATCATGGGAGGTGATTAGATCATGGGAATGGTTTTGCAATGCTGTTCTCATGAAAATGAGGGAAATTTCTCTAGATCTAATGGTTTCTGCACTTATTTCTCCTGCTGTCATGTGAACAAGGATGTGTTTGCTTCTCCTTCCACCATAATTGTAAGTTTTCTGAGGCCTCCCAAGCCATGCAGAACTGTGAGTCAATTAAACCTCTTTCCTTTATAAATTACCTAGTCTCGGGTATTTCTTCATAGCAATGTGAGAACGCACTAATACAAGAAATTGGCACCAGCAGTCAGGTGCTTCTGTAAAGATAACCAAAATTGTGGAAATGACTTTGGAACTGGATAACAGGCAGAGGTTGGAATGGTATGGAGGGCTCAGAAGAAGACAGGAAGATGTGGGAAAGTTTAGAACTTCCTAGATACTTCTTGGTTTTGACCAAACTGCTGACAGTGATATGGACAATGAAGTGCAGACTGGACTGAGATGGAGATGAGTAGCTTATTAAGACCTGGAGCAAAAGTGACACTTGCTATGCTTTAGCAAAGTGACTGATAGCATTTTGTCTGTGCCCTAGAGATTTGTGGAAAATTGAACTTCAGAGAAAGGATTTAGGGTATCTGGCAGAAGAAATTTCTAAGCAGCAAAGTGTTCAAGAGGTGATGGAGAACAAAAGCTTTCAAAATTTGCAAACTGATGATGCAATAGAAAGGTAAAACCTGTTTTCTGAGGAGAAATTCAAGCCAGCTGAAGAAATTTGCATAGGTAACAAGGAGCCAAATGTTAATCACCAACACAATGAGGAAAATGTCTCCAGGGCATGTCAGAGGTATTCATGGAAGACCCCGTCATCACAGGCTGAAGCCTAAAAGAGAAAAATTGTTTCATGGGCTTGGCCCAGGGCCTTGCTGCTTTGTGCAGTGTTAGGACTTGGTACCCTGTGTCCCAGCCATGGCTAAAAGGGGCTAACATACAGCTCAGGGCCATTGCTTTAGAGGGTGTATGCCCCAAGCCTTGGCCACTTGCATGTGGTGTTGGGCTGACTGGTGCACACAAATCAAAAATTGAGGTTTGAGACCTCAGCCTAGATTTCAGAGGATGTATGAAAACTTCTGTATGTCCAGGCAAAAGTTTGCTGCAGGGGCAGAGACCTTGTGGAGAACTTCCGCTAGAGCAGTGAGGAAGGGTAAAGTGGAATTGGAGCCCCATCACAGAGTCCCCACTGGGGCCACCATCCTCAAGGCCCCAGAATGACAGATCCACTGACAACTTGCACCTTTTGCCTGGAAAAGCCACAGACATTCAACAGCAGACTGTGAAAACAACCAGGAGGAGAATTGCACCCTGCAAAGCCACAGGGGAAGAGGTGCCCAAGGCCATGGGAACCCACCTCTTGCATCGGCATGACCTCTATGTGAGATATGGAGTCAAAGGAGATCATTTCAGAGCTTAAGATTTGACTACCCTGTTGGATTTCAGGCTCTCATGGGGCCTGTCCCTTTGAGCCAATTTCTCCCATGTGGAATGGCTGTATTTACCCAATTTCACAGTACCTCCATTGTATCTAGGAAGTATCTAACTTGCTTTTTAACTTTACAAGCTTATAGGCAGGAGGGGCTTGCCTTGTCTCAGATGAGACTATCGACTTGGACTTTTGGGTTAATGCTAAAATGAGTTAAAACTGCAGAACTGTTTGGAAGGCACAATTGTGTTTTGAAATGTGAGAAAAATGAGACTTGGGAGGGGCCAGGGACAGAATGATATGATTTGGCTATGTCCCCACCCAAATCTCATTTGAATTTTAATCCAAATTTTAATCCCCATGTATTGTGGGAAGAATATCATGGGAGGTGATTAGATCATGGGGACAGAACCCCCATACTTTTCTCCTGATAATGAGTGAGTTCTCACAAGATCTGACAGTTTTATGAGGGACTCTTCTCCCCTTTGCTCTGTATTTCTCTCTCCTGCTGTCATGTGAAGAAGGACATGTTTGCTTCCTCTTCCACCGTGAGTGTAAGTTTCCTGAGGCCTCCCCAACCATGTGGAACTGTGACTCAATTGAATTTATTTTCTTTGTAAATTATCTAGTCTCAGGTATTTCTTCATAACAGAATCAGAACAGACTAATAAACCCAGCCAAATATTTTTAATCGTACCAATATTTTGCATTCATGTCATAGTAAATTAGTTGTTGAAATTATAGAGTCTGAAAAGTTTTAATAACTCATATAGAAAAATCAAATGCATTTTTATTTATTTTACCTAACAGTCACTGTGTTCACAGTGGCCTTAAAATATAGCTTTAAATTTTTAATAAGACAGATAACTAAGTCAACTTCAAATGTGACTTTGCATTGTAAGATGTAGTGTCAGATTCTGGAGAAAAATTCTTAGTTCCACATTAAGCACTTTTTATAACCAAGTAGAAAATCATACTTTCTTCTACTTGCTTAATATTTTTCATAAATTGTAAGCAATAAAGTTTCAGTTACAGCAGAACACATTGGGGGGTGAGATATCTCCCTATGCACTAATGAGATGTTTGTTTTGGATTGGGCAAAGTGCAAAGACTTGATAGCTGTAAAGCAGAATACAGACAAAGAATGGAGCATTTCCAATTTAGCAAGAAAATTTGCTTGACTGAGATCTCTAGTTTGACCTGAATCCTGTTCTTCAATTCCATACTGCCTTTCGCTCTACCAATTTATATGTGAAATGCAATGGGCAAACTGCTTTCTTCTTTGATCATCATCTTCACATTATCTGTTACCCTTTATCTTTCTGTTCAATGAAGACAATCTAAAAAGCCAACAAGTATTTGCATTTTAAAAACCAATGAAATTATTTTTAAAGATGAAATGTATTTAAAGAGTAAACACTTTTTTTTTCTGTCTTTAAACATTGAGACTCCTAACAATCAATGGTTTAGATCCTGGTCTCTTCATGTAGATATTTCTCTCTCTCTCTTTCTCTCCTTTCTTCTTTCTTTTCTCTCTTTGTCTCTGCCTCCCACTCCTTCTCCCCTCCCTTCCATTCCTATCTTTCAATTCCAAATAATTTATAGAAAATTAGAGATACATTTCAATGGTAAGTTAGTTGAAAAATGAAATCATATTTAATGGTGGAAAACTCATCTTCAAATGTAGAAGAGAAAATTAGTTCATTTATAATAGCATTAATTGAAAATATGCTTCAATGTAAGACAGTAAAACAATTCCCCACCTAAACTATTTGGTGTTCAAAAATTTAAATTACAAATAGATATACAATGGAGTGATTAACATTTTGATTTTGGTGAACTCGAATAATAACATCTTTTGTTAAATATGATCAAATTTTCTGCTAGAAATGTTTTCTTAAGTTATTTATGTATATACATATACATTTCCAGATGGTTGTTTTTTTTTCTTAGTTTGGTTAAATGTGTTTTAGACAATGAATATACTTTTCTCCTTCCACAGGAGCTAAAGCTAATAATAATCTGTCACAAGGGATCATCATTCATTTGGGAGTGACATATCTGTCTGTTCTGCAGAGTAAAACTCTATGAATAATTCACTTTCCTTTCACTAGGTATTTCTGATTCTGTGTTGTATTAACTTTCAGGATATATTTTTGCACTCCATAGAGAATGTGACCTACAGGATCCACTAGCAAAAGACATCTGACTGTTAGAGGTTAAAGGAACAGTAAAGATCCAGTTCCACTTTTTAATCCTGCAGACGGGAAATTGGAAACTTAGAGAGTTAATGGTTTTCTCCAAGGTCACATGATGGAAGTCAAGCCAAGATAAAAATCAAGGGAAAAACAGTGACATGGTGGGAGAAGTGTTCCCAAACTCTGAATGCAAGGTAATGTATATAACAAATAAGAAGTTTTGAAGAAATACCTAAGAATAAAGTGAACATGATTTACATTATATCATATAAAATAGTGGGAATAAAAAAATACAAATTAATTGTTAAAATAAGATAAACCAGTGTGAAAGAATATAAAGAGACATCTGTTAGAAAAATTATTAAGATTTATATAAAGAAATAAAGCTGGCCGGGCGCGGTGGCTCAAGCCTGTAATCCCAGCACTTTGGGAGGCCGAGACAGGCGGATCACGAGGTCAGGAGATCGAGACCATCCTGGCTAACACGGTGAAACCCCGTCTCTACTAAAAAATACAAAAAACTAGCCGGGCGAGGTGGCAGCGCCTGTAGTCCCAGCTACCCGGGAGGCTGAGGCAGGAGAATGGCGTGAACCCGGGAGGCGGAGCTTGCAGTGAGCTGAGATCCGGCCACAGCACTCCAGCCTGGGTGACAGAGCAAGACTCCGTCTCAAAAAAAAAAAAAAAAAAAAAAAAAAAGAAATAAAGCTGTGAATAACAAAGGAGGTAGAGGGGCCTATAAACAGAAGAGGGGAAAAAATGAGTCATTTTTCAAAAACCCAGGAGAGATGGATTATTTTGTTATTTTCTCTTGTTTATTTGATGCACCCAAAGTGATTCATTGCCTCTTACATAAACTCTATTAGTTTAACTGTGGACTTGAATTTATGCTGTAAGTCTCTCAATTTTGGTTTGTTTGCTTTCTCTCCTTTTCCTTTTTCTTGCTTCATTATTCTTCCTGGAAAAGTTTTTGAGTTAATCATATAATAATTTACAGCATCTGGGGGATAAATACAAGATGTTGAAGCTTCTGAGATATTTGTCTTGTTTTCTGTTTATTTTATACATGCTAATATTACATATACTATTTTTAATATATTCTTGATTATGTATATATAGTATCTTCTCCTTTGCTCTGTGGATCTAAATAAAAATTTTAAAACTTTTTTTCCTTGCTTCGTTTTAGTTTCTTCTGGTTTCCTTATTGTTTTTCCTATTGACTTATTGTCATTGACTCATAGTCATTTCCTATTGACTTTCCTATTGACTTCCTATTTGCTTTCTGTTATGTTAGATCTTCTAACAGTTATTAGGCTGGTTTCTCCCAGCTGTGAAACTTCCTTTTTCTCTGATTGGACTTTGATTTTTCCTTTGCCCCATCAGCATGGGGTATTAGAGGGAGACTGGAAGTCTAAGACAGACTGGGCTCTTCCTTTCAGTCTCACCCTGGCACTGTCTCATCACAGTGGCTATACCAGCTGGTACTGGTTTCCTTTTTCTTTTCTTTTCTTCACTTCTAATAACCATTCTTATTCTGCTGCTTCTTAGAAACAAGCAGCCACCAGATAGTGCTTCTTCCTTGGAGATCTGAGTCCCATTTCTATGTAGCCTTTTCTCTGAACTCTTGGGTTTACATGCGCTGGGCAACAGCCCCCCTTAGACATCTACACAGTACTTCCTCCAAAATTCTGGATTCTCATCACAACATCTTTCTTCTCTTTTTACTCCATCCTTCTAATTGGTAGCTGTTTCTGCAGTTGCCACATGCATTACCTCAGTGTTTTCTTTTTCCTATTCCAGTACTTAAAAAATAAAATGAAACAAAACAAAACAAAAACCTTCTATTACCCATTTCTTGATTCCTCGTTTTTTGATATAAACTTGACTGATACTGGGCCTTTCCATGTGGGTCCTCATTCTTAGTTATTCACTAACATGTTAAAATTGAGAACTAAGTTACCTAGTCAGAATTGCGTCAACAGATAGCTTCATCACTATTTAAGAACCCTGTTTCATTGGGACACTGCAAAGTCTTTTTACCAAAGTACTTTCTCTGGTCTGGTTGGTCCTTTTAGAGATAACTCTTCTCTTACTTGCCTGAGGGATAACTACCAGCTATTTGGTGTGCAAAGTTGAAGAGGACGAAGATAGCGCCACATTTTCTATATGTAAACTCCCAAGTAACACCACCGTTTTCTGATCTTTACCATAATCTTATCCTCTGTAGTATCCAGTACTTCTAAGTTCTGTACTTCCCTGGCATTCGGAGAACAATTTGGGCCATTTGTCAATTTACTCACTCTGTAAAACTTCTGCCTGTAGCTTTCCCCATGGAGAGCATGACTGTTTCACATATAATTTGCTATTTGGTAAAATTGCTGAATTACCATATTTGTTAATGCCCCATCTATATTTTTCCATTTTATAGATTTGTACATTTTAATTGGCTATTGTATTAAACTGTTCCTTTCATTTGGAAAATTCAAAATCTTTTCTCCTTTTTAAAGATATCAAAAGTTAGATCAAAATAAAGACATTCTCCTCTTATAATAGTGGAAATGGGAGTATAAAATACATAATATTTTGAAGGGCAATGTAGCAATATAAGTCCCCAGCCCCAACAGAAAATCTTTTTAAACACAATTTTTCTTTACTTTAGCGTAAGCAAAAATTTGAAATACATAAACATTCATATATAAGAATGCCCTCCTGAAATTATAAAATCTGTAAAACAATCAAAGTACTCTAACATTGGTGGTTAGATTATATTTAAGCCAGCTCATAGAAATAAAAGTATCTTCGAAAAGTTAAAAAAAAATTTCTGAAAGTTTATAAGAAGTAAAGTCACTATACATACATTCACAATTTAATAAAATAAAAATAATCATTTATGCGCATGCATAGAAAATAGACTGAAGCGAAATGAAAAAAAATTAATAGTGGTAGAAATGCATATTATGTTAACCTCATTTATAAATATTTATTTTCTTTGTTTTCTTGTTTTTTTGTTTTCTTTTTTTTGTTTTGACACAGGGTCTCACTGTCTCCCAGGCTGGAGTGCAGTGACAGACACAACCATGGCTCACTGCAGCCTCCACCTCCATGCCCAGCTAATTTTTCCATTTTTTGTAGAGATGTGATTTTTGCCATGGTTCCCAGGCTGCTCTCAAGCTTATAAGCTCAAGTGATCTGCCCACCTTGGCCTCCCAAAGTTCTGTGCTTACAGGCATGAGCCATCGCATCCAGCTAATTTTCTTTATTTTAAATATAAAACCTATATAGATTAGTTTTATACTAAGATATGTATTTAAACAAAACTAATATGCATTAGTTATGTAATTAATTATAGATTTTAAATATTTATATATTTATATTTAATCATGTGGAACACTTTTCAATGGAAATATTCAACTAAGATTGTTTATCCCAGAAAATAATAACTAAAATATTGATTCTGTCCAGTGGTCCAACCTAATGTTTTGCTTCAATTTCTGGATATAAAATGTTAATCTAATAATAATTATACAATAACAAGAGAAAAATAATTGTCGTGGTGTAGGTAAAGGCTTGCTAATAATTAACAGTTATTTGACATTTTGCATTCATTCTTACAACAGTTATGAAAGAAGTGCTATTTCTGTTCATTTGATTGTTCAGAAAATTGCAAGTTTTACAACACGCTAAGTGATGCTTCTCAGTTACGTTGCATGTAAGGAGCAGAATTAGGACTGGGATTTAAATAGTTCCACTTGAGGACCTATGATCTCAGCACAGCAGCAGGTAATAAAAAGGACTTCGGTGTGTCAGTATATCTCAAGAGCATGGACTCTTTCCATCTTATTGCACATGGTATACAATGCACAGTGATTCCGAACTGCTGATTTCTACTTATAATCTTAATTCATATAAAACTTAATTATTTTAGTGACAAGACTAGAAAAACAATCAGGCATTGTAGGAATTGCCTTTAGTGATAACATTTTATTTGGGGACTAGTCATTAAGTGTTAGATAACAACATTTTTTACAAATCTTAATATGAAGTATTAATTTTAAAGGGGAGACTTGCTCACTAGGACCAATTAAAAAGTTACTAGAAGTTTAAATATTGACATTTAAAATAATCTTCAAATGTTACAAAACAATGATTAGGAGCAATATTTTTAACACTACAACATAAAATACGTTTATGACATAAAAGTAAATGTAAGACAAAAAGTTTAAAAAATTATTTGCTTATGATTATGTTGATGAAAACATATAATTCACAAGGAAAAAATCAAACGTATAGGAAAAATGCCACATATTTAATGGTGCCTGTATTTGGACAATGAGACAATAGGTAATTTTTTCCCAAATTTGTATGTCATTTAATAATATTATCAATTCATTTCTATGTTTACATTTAAATTAAAAAATAGAAATAAGGCCAAGTGCAGTGACTCGCGCCTGTAATTCTAGCACTTTGAGAGACAGAGGCGGGGGTGATCATCTGAGGTCAGGAGTTCCAGACCACCCTGGCAAACACGGTGAAACACTGGCTCTACTATAAAGAGTAGTAGATCAGTAATAGTAGTAAATCAGCCAGACATGGTAGCGCTCGCCTGTAGTCCCAGCTACTCAGAAGGCTGAGGCAGGAAAATCTCTTGAACCTGGGAGGCGGAGACTGCAGTGAGCCGAGATCAGGACACTGTACTCCAGCCTGGGCAACAGAGTGAGATTCTGTCTCAAATAATAATAGAAATAGATTTCGTGGCATTAAATATTTAACAAAATAAGACATATAAAATAGACTAAAATAAGTATATTTAAAAATATCTAAAACATTTTCGAAGGTAAGAAAAAGAGAGAATACATTTCCAGAAAAATATGTTTTAGTGTAGGGGCTAATATTCAGTAGAGAAGATAAGGTCAATGGCATGTCCAGTTATGAGAACTAAACTGAATTCTTATTTATTTATTTATTTTTGT
Organism: Colobus angolensis palliatus; assembly: GCF_000951035.1. Lineage (NCBI taxonomy): Eukaryota > Metazoa > Chordata > Mammalia > Primates > Cercopithecidae > Colobus > Colobus angolensis. The sequence continues at coordinate 3,457,057 of NW_012115066.1, read as the reverse complement.
CTTTTCTTTTTTTTTTCTTCCTTTTTGTGGAGAACGGGTCTCTCTATATTACCCAGGCAGGTCTTAAACTCCTGGGCTCTAGCTATCCTCCTGCCTCTGCCTCCCTGAGAGCTGGGATTACAGGCGTGAGCCACCGCGCCTGGCTAACCTGACTTCTACAACATGATTCAAAAATGTAAGTTTTTTTTTTTTTTGTAGAGAGAGTGTCTTGTTCTGTCACCCAGACTGGAGTGAAGAGGTGTGGTTATAGCTCACTCTAACCTCACCTCGAACTTCTGGGTTGAAGTGATTCTCTTTTCTCTGCCTCAGCCTCCAGAGTAGTTGGGATAAAGGCAATTGTCACCAAGCTTGGCTATTTTTAAAATTACTTTCTAGAGGGGGGTCTTGCTATGTTGCCTAGGCTAGTCTAGAACTCAAGGATCTGATTCTGTGGGAAAATAATTTACACTTGTATTCCAATACTTTTTGTATTTATTATTTGACTTTAATTTTTCTAGAATTTATTTTTGTATTAAATCATTCTCATATTTGTTATAATAGACTTTATTAATTTCTGATAAAATGTGCTTTATAATGAGTATTAATTCAAGTTAACATGAAGTTGAGTAAACACAGAGCTAAGCTATTTCATTTCAGAATAATTAAGCTGACAATAATTGAAAATAAATATAGACAAATAAGTTAAGCCTGTTGAGTGTTTACTGTCACCTCAAATACCTTTTCATTCTTTCTATTGGTATTTTACATTTATTTAAGATAAGTTATTTAATTCCTTATTTCAATGTGTGGCTTCAAATGTAAATGTCCCTGAACATGGTACCTCATCCATCCCAGACATACAATGTCTGATAGCAAGTTATCATTATTATTACTATTATTTTTTTTGAGACAGAGTCTTGTTCTGTCACACAGGCTGGAGGCTGGAGAGCAGTGGCATGATCACAGCTCACTGAAGCCTCAACACCTGGCCTTAAGTGACCTTCCCACCTCAGCTTCCCCACTAGCTGAGATCACAAAACATGCACCACGATGCCTGACTAATTTGTTTTTTTCTTTTAGTAAACATGAGGTCCTCCTGTGTTATCCAGGCTAGTCTCAAACTCCTGGGCTCAAACCATCTTCCTACCTCAGTCTCCCAAAATGCTGGTATTGCAGGTGTGAGCTGCCATGCTCAGCCCTGATACCAAATTTTTGGTTGAAAGTAGCTTAAGGCTAATTTCAACCAAAAATATATATATGCATATTATATATTATGCTATTTAAATTCAAAATTAAATAGGAAAGTACTCTTAACCCTACAAAGTTAGTCATCTAGAAAGGACTAATGTGCAAAATAATGATTACATTGCACTTGAAAATTCTATAAAGAGACCAATGTAGACACTGCAGTGGAAAAACCATATAGAAGCTAGAACTCCAGGTATAAAGCTGGAGCTCCAGGAAAAATTCACAAAGGATCAGACATTTATTTTCAGACTTGAAAGATGAGTGGAAACAAGCTTGGTACACAAGATTTGGAAAAAGATATTCCTGGCGGAGAAAAAAGATCCAAACATTCTACATAGGTTATATTTCTTGTATCTCAAAAGGAAATGATGAATAGTCAGATTGGAAAGTTCTGCTGGGTTTATAGGTTATGAAAATCTAATGTGAATGGGGATTGCTGAGCACCTAAAAGTAGAGAATTTATATCAAAACAAGGATAAAAGATATAGGAGCAAAAATGTAATGTAACAATGAATTTTTATTATGAATCTTAATGTTTCAAAGTTTGCTTTCTGATTTTAGCACACCTACATTATATATTCTTATTTGCTATATCAAAAACACTTAAGAGACATATGATACAACCTCAATTATTAGACAGAAAAAGTAACCACAACCTAGAGATTGTCATTGTAAGGATAAAAGTAAAGACAACTGTCTCAAACACAGCATGTGAGATGAGACTATAAAGAGGTAATACAGTAAAATAGTATGGATCAAGCTTCAATTCACATACACTAAGAGGTTTAGGATTTTAATCTTTTATTCTAAACAGAAAAACAATTTAAAAAGTAATTAATAACAGCTTAAAATTGTACTAATTAGTCTCCTACTGAATGTCATCAATATCGAAATAAGGTTCCTCAAGGACAACGAGGGAGTGGGGAAGTAACAGTAAAGCAATTAACTGGATTTTCTTCTCATTAAGTTCTCATAATTACATTTTCAGGATTAAATGCACTTATGTGAGGGTCCTGCCATTTTACTCTGGATAGTGAAAATGACTTTGTTCATTTCACAGACTGTTCAGTCTTGGAAAAGTTGAACTCTTCATTAAACATGAACAAATTAAATTAAAGTTCACCTGGAATGATGAAGAAAATCACAGTCCTAAAAGTGCATATTTGAATGATTCATGAATATTTTGTTTTCTATCATATTAAATTTCATTTGCCTTTACAAAACAAATAAAAACTAATAAGTCTTATAACTTACTATATTTTTTTCTGTTAGGCCACCTGGGATTAGGGAGAATGGTTAATATAAATGAAGTTTTTCAGTCACGTGATTAATTTAAAGGACCTCTCTGATACTTTTTAGTGTGTGTAAATGAAAGTGGCATATTTGAATACTTAAATTTCAACATTGTTCTATTTTTCTTTTCTTAGAAAGTATGTATAGGAAAGTTTAAAGAGACATACAAGCAATCTTCTCCATCTGAGTTTTAGAACAAGTAAGAGATAAATGAGACAAAAACCTAAAGAAATAATACAAAAGACAGTACTGCCTTCATTTCTATTGAAACTGGCATTTGAGAATTTGACTTATACCTCAGGAAAATGTTCTGTCTCGCATAGAAGTCAGTTTCACTTATAGCTGGCTCTTTACATTCCTAACACATGTGAGGGAGGAAATGGGCCCGAAGTCATCTACAGTGGAGCTTCTTATACCTGAGGGGAAATAGCAGGTGTAAAGAAGACCTCACACCGCTGCTAACATTGTGCCATTAAAATTAGGACTTGTAAAAAAGAGAACATCCAAAGCATGACTACAGTTGGTAGAGAATAAACAATGTTTACCTCGGTCTATGTGTTAACATAATTTGTAAAAATGGGAACTCCGTGGAAGGTGATGATTGCAATCGCTTTAGAATGAGAAATGTTAAAACTATATTTTTAATGTTTTTCCTGCCTCTAAAATCTACTTTCAATAGTAGTTAGAGTTATATTTCTAAAATACCCCTCATTTCAGTTACATTGTTCACCATCCTCCTCACGATAAAATCCAAGTTCTCCTACATAAAATATGTCACCATTATGTGGTTCTTTATCCGTTTTCATGCTCTCCTTTCACTTCCTTTTTACACTTTAAGGTCTAGCCTTATTGAACTTTTATTTTTAAAAAAATGCACTGTGCTTTAAGTAATTCTAAAGCTTTTGGGTATGCTATGCCTTGGGGTTAGAATGATATTCTTTGGTTTATGTATTTGTCTACATTCCATCTGTTCTTTCCAAGTTTAGACATCAATTCTGATTTGAAACAAGTAAGATATAAACAAAGGGAGGGAAAAGAAACAAGTACTTTTTTCTTCCCAACTTTTGTTCACTATGTCTCTCACCTATGTTTTTCTGGCACTTTATATTCTTACTAATTTACCTGTCATCTTGTACTGTAATACATATTTACTGCTATCCTCTACTAAAGTTTTAAAGCAGCAAAGAATATGTCTATTTTATTCACCATTTAACTACAGTATTCAGTGTCTGAAATGTAGTCAGCTCTAAATAAAAATTTGCAATGAGTGAGAGATTGAAGAAATACTTCATAAATAAATGCAGCAAGAAGCAGGAATTATTACAAGAGAAAAGTGATCTTGTAATTTAATTAAAATGACATTTTAAAACACTTTTTTTTTTAAAAAAAAACACTTGTTTCAGAGCACTAAAAGACTTTTTTCCGATATTGTATATTTAAGACATGAGCATCCATGAATAAATACATGCCATCTGATGGATTGAATTGGTAAAAAATTGGAACCTAGCATCAGGGCTACTCAGAGAAATGTGGCAGTCCCAAGGAGGGGTGAAGGTATTCGTCTTTAGGTTTTCCAAAGGAGATTTACCTAAAAATCAAAATCCATAAGGTAATACATTCTTTACTTGGGTCTATCAATTTCTTGTAATGAAATGCTGCGGCAGTTTAAAATAATTTTATATAAAATCATCAACAGGTTAAATGCTTTTGGAATAGAGCATTTAGGGAAAACTCTCAGGCCAGGTTACAGAAGTCCAGCCATTTGGGGATATAATGGCAGAGACCCCAGTTATAGATAGACTGAAGCAGGAAGCAGATTCTAAAGACAGTCATTCAGAGAAGATAAAAGAGAAATTGTAATTAGCAGCACAAGTATACATGGTGGAGCCTGGGACTCAAGAGCTTGGCAGAAACAATTTATCTCAACGTAGGCATAAGAACAGAGCAGATCTGGGCAGGGTGACTCACGCCTGTAATACCACCACTATGGGAGGTGGAAGTGATCGGATCACCTGAGGTCAGGAGTTTGAGACCAGCCCTACCAACATGGAGAAACCCCGTCTCTGCTAAAAATACAAAATTAGCTGGGCATGGTGGTGCATGCCTGTAATCCCAGTCACTCAGGAGGCTAAAGTGGGAGAATCACTTGAACCCGGGAGGCAGAGGTTGCGGTGAGCCAAGATCGTGCCACTGCACTCCAGCCTGGGCAACAAGAGTGAAACACTGTCTCAAAAAAAAAAAAAAAAAAAAAAAAAAAGAAATAAAGCTGTGAATAACAAAGGAGGTAGAGGGGCCTATAAACAGAAGAGGGGAAAAAATGAGTCA
>NW_012115066.1:3439512-3451987 GCF_000951035.1 Colobus angolensis palliatus | reverse complement strand
AAAAAAAAAAAAAAAAAAAAAAGGAAAAGAAGAAAAGAATAGAACAGGTCTCAGATGTGGAAAAAAAATGGACAGGGAGAAAAAGAAGAGGAACTAAAAGCCAATTTTCAAATGGGATCTTGAAGCACACAGAAATATATACCTTTGCATCACATGTATAGAATATCTGTGACTAGTTGATTGCAACAATAAGCTTCAGTGTATTTTCACATTTTAATACTCACCTATACTCATTTAATCTCTCTGCGTTTTTTCAGTGTCTCTCTACTCCTTCCTTCCCCATTTAATTTTATCCTCGACAGTCATTTAAACCAGATCTCAACTGTATGAATAAGTTATTCTCAACTAGTGGTGATTTTCTCTCTCCTGCAAAAAAAGGACAAAAATCTCAGAATTTTGGCTTGTCACTCTGGGGCGCTGGTGCTCCTGACATTCAGTGGATACATGTCAGAGATGCTTCTACGTATCCTGTGAAGCACAAGACAGAGATACCATGATAAAAGATGTTCACTTCCAAATGTCCATATTTCTGAGGCTGAGAAACCCTGCTGTAGATAATGAAGAGTGAATGGCCTAGCAACGATTTTCCTTGAATTTCAATCCCATGCCGGTGGAATAAATGGCCTCATATTGAAAATAATTTGAAAAATAAGAGGAAGAGAGGTCACTTGAGAACAGTGCTTCATGGTAATGCTTACAAAGCTCTAAACTAATCGAATTCTTGAGTTTAGCATAAAAATCCTCAAATTAAAGACCTATTAGAAAAGAGAATTTGAGTCAGGTATCTTCCCCCCATGTCTTCATTGACTCTCAAAATGTTGAATTTCTGTCCAGAGGGAATAGCTGATAATTTCACTAGATAAAAGGTATTGTCACATTATGTCAGTATCAAAAAAAAAAAAAAGAAAACAAAGGACAGTGGTAATAAAGCAATAAAACATAGAGGAAAATCATAAATAAGTATAATAAAAAGAGAATTACACTCATCTGTGTGGATCAAAAATCATCTGCCTGATGCTGATGTTTGCATTATGCCAGCTGGAATTTTCAGACAAATTGCTTCATCTTTCACAGATTAAACTAATGCTCCTGACTGAATGAATGCAGTTTAATGCCAGGGCATACAATGTAGAAATACTTAGACTATGGAAATCAGACAGATGGCTTGGTAAATTAATCCATAAGCAGCATGCCGTAAGGTTAGTCAATGACAGTGATGGAAGAGTGTGGTTGATAGGAATAATCATAGGAAATGTGAAGGTGAAAAAGATCATGAAGGGGGAATGGAGAAGCCACTTCAATTTTTATCATAAAGCCACTTTATATACCATCATTTTAAATGCACTTCTTTAAAACAAAGAGTGGCTAAGGGAAGAATAATTTAATTATTCATAAATAAACAAGTGGAAATTTTGTTACAATAGAATCTATTGCTCCAAGCACCTAACCAGAGTTAAAAACAAAGGAGGGTTATTATAAAGATTACATATAAATTAATACTCCTGTTATAATTGTTAGTATAAATTTATGTGGGAGTTCATTTTGAATTGTCATGTAATTCATTGCCATGTTTTTTTCACAGTTTCAATAGATTTTTATGATTAAGAATATCTTATTTAAAAATTACAACATAAAACACACATAAGTCCTAACATATAAAGACTTTTGTCATAGAATTATATTTATTTGGCAAAGATGAGACATAGAAATGTATTTGTAATTACATATATAAAACAAGTTCCCACGAGATGTTTTCTATTTTATAAATTAAATATGAAATGAATCAATCTTCTAGGTATAAAAAGAGAAGTATCAGCCTTAAAGATTAGAAGAGGGTTGAAAATACAACCTGAAATAGCAATTATGGATAATGTGAGAGTGAGATGGCTAAGCTAAGATATTATGAGCTAAGTAGTATTGAGCACTTATATGAAGCTAGTGGTCATGGGACTAAGGGTAGAACCAACATGCTCAGTTGTGTGATTGTCTCTATCTATGCTGAACAGACAGTCGGTAACCAGGGTCAATAAACATGGATACCCTTGGGACTAGAGTTTCATCCTGATAGGCAATGAAGGAAAACCAGTAGCAAATTTAGTTGATAATATTGTCAAAACAGAGTTTTTCTGTGATAATATTCATATCTAGGAAAGATAGCACTGGCGAGCAAAGAAAAGTAGAGGATTCAATGGATAAGTAGGGCTCACTCAACTGTAGAATTAGAATGGTGGCAATATAAGCAAGTAATCAAGAGAAGTAAAAGGTTATGTCCAGAGAACAGAATTTCTAAGTTTGACTTTGGAAAATAAACCATTTCACATCACAATAAAGTATAGAGTAAAGTTATAGTGGTTGGCAACAGAAGTGAAATGAAAAATAAGATTTATAAAATAAGAGGTCACAGGACTGGCAGATCAGAGTATATCTGTGGAGTCTGCATTGAGCTTGTGACAAGTAAAATGAAATGTCATGTTCGAAATCTTCAGTTAATAATTGAGTTGATCACAGAAGTCAACAAACAAAATAGGAGTGATAGAGTAGATAGTAAAATTATCCAAAGGATGTGGATTTTTATTATTATTGCAGTGGGATTGAGAAATGAGGAAGAGACCTACCCTACTTCCCAAATTTAGATTGTGTGAAATGTGGAAACATGAGCAGCCATCTCTGGATGTATAATAGTTATGAGAAAGCCAGGTTTGAATAAAGGCCAAGATGTTGAGTGAGGCATTTAAGGTTAAAGGAGAATTTCACTTGGCAAAACAAACGTATATTTTTTAGCATAGACCAGAAGTTTGGTTCAGGTAAGAAACAGGTATTAAGAAACTAATGTCTAAAAATATAAAAATTTAAGACTGAAGTAGTTACTCTGTGATTAATGAAAAATTTATTCATGAGATTTCTTATTATTTGTATTACTTTGTACTGAACTTCTCCTTTCAGTCAATTGCAGCCTGTTTTCCTAGCGTAAGGCATTGTCTGTGCTATACTGCAAGAGTTAATGGCAAACTGAAAAACAAAAGAGTTATCTTAATATTGTCTGCAGTATCCCTTCTGAATAAGTAAGGGTTCTTTTGATGGCAATATAAACCAATGTTGATTAACTAAAATGATAAATGCCTTGAAAGAAATATGATATATATAGGGAAGAAACTTATGTAATCATGAGCCAGAAAGGACAGGAATTAGAGTAATTTCAGGGACTTTCACATTAGTGGTTTTTCTGTAGAACATTATATGAAAGTCCACTAGCTTTAAATCCTTGTAAGCTCTAGGCTATCTTTAGAGAGATAGAAGAATTTTGTTTATTCAGGAAATTAATACTTGCATGTATGTGTTTGTATTCTGTTTTGCTTGAACCAATTCAGTGAATTGCTCCATATTTTGGTAAATTTTCATCTAAATCATGAATAATGATGATTCTAGAAGTCTTTGTTGCAAAGAAAAATAGTGCATCACAATCCGCCTTACTTCTAAGAAGAAAAAAATAATCTTACTTTTCTCATCACCAAAGAAGACTGGAATACCTATGAGGGTTTATTTATAATTTTCATCAACTCCTGTTCACATTTCTTATGTTGGTGACTGACATTATTTGAATTTTCAAGTTACTCAAAACAAATTTGCTCTTGAAAACCTGACTTATAGAAATTGTTGCTGCCATTGTTGATTTCATTAAATATTTGATAATTTTTTATTAGGCATTTATATTTCAAGCCTTCCAGGTGCTGAGAATAATAGCTTTAAAAGACAAATCTATCTCCTCTTTTGGTGATTGCATTTTGTGGGAAGAGGAAGAATATGAACAAAATAGATAACTAAAATACTTGGTATATTAGTGCTAATGGCAGTGAAGGCAATCAAAGCAGGAAGGGAGATTAGAGAGTCAATTGTTGGGTGATTATATTTTTTTATAGATGGTCAGAGAAGGTGGGGAGGTTAACATGTAAGAAAAAAATACGAAGAAGATGAGAGGATAAGAAGTGTGGATACATCAAAGGAGAGCTGTTCAGGTAGTGTCTTGAGGCAGCAACACATCTGGATGGTTCAGGGTGAACAAAGATACTCATGTATCTTTACTGTAGAAGAAAGAGCTTTAGGAAGATTAAATAGGGATAGTAATAGAGGGTCCGATATTGGAGAGGATCTGGTCAGCTCCTGCAAAGATGTGTTTTTACCCTGAACAACACGGGAACCCTTTGCAGGATCGGGGCAAAAGAATGGCCCTGCCGGACATGGGTTTGCACAAAATCATTCTAGTGCAGTTCTTTATAAGGAAAAAACATCTATCAAGATCTTTATGTATTTGTGTAAATTCCAAATAATGGAAACATTTTCAGGAAGAAAAAAAAAAGCTGACAGAGTTGGAAAGGAGTAAAATTAAATCAAATTTGTAGTTGAATTTAATTATAAATTAGTATTTAACTATCAAGTATACATTGAATAAGCAATTATAAAGTTCAAACATAATTGTCATTATGGAAAACTCATAGATGTTGAATAATATATATCCTAGATTCCAAGAATAATGAAATACATTGACTTATTCAAATAGCACCAAATAATCTATTATTAAAAATTTATGCTGATGTACATAACATGGCCTCTAACATTAGAAAACCTCAATTTGGAATTCCTGTTCTAATACTGCGGCAGGTAATGCAGTTACATATCCAACAATTCTTCTCTCAATTATTTTGTGCTTGCAAAGCCTGCTTTTTGTGATTAAGGCAAAGAGTCAAAGCTTTACTTTTCCAGATTCACTTCCGACTAGGAGTAGCCTAATGTTAAGCAATGAAATATAAGAATTGTTTTTTTCCACTGGGAACCAAGGAAATGTTTTCTCCATCATAAAAAAGTTAATAATATTGCTCTCTTGTTATTCAGAAATCCTAATGCTTCCTGTCTTAGAATTAGGACCTCATAATAGAAACAGCTATAACATGTCATCGGGGCAACAACCCTGAATAAAATAACTAACTACTGAGAAAGGCATTATGTAAAGGTGTCTCCAGCTTGACTTTGGCAGCATCACTGAGCTGCTCCATCAATCCTAAACTGCTTACCTACAGACTTTACAGATGTGAGCTGATACCTTATTACTTAAGGCAATGACATTCAGATATTTTTATTTGAAGCTCGAAAACATCCCTAACCAATACAACTGCTTACCTATGTAAAACATGTGACTTCATTTAACCTCAATGATGGGTGATAACTTCACATGTTCTCACTGAAAAGTGTGGATGAGAATATTTAGCGAACATATTTGTGGGCATGGATTAAATGACAATATGCGAAGTGAAGTGTACAGTCAAAATTATTCTCCAATATAGTTGTTTCCCTACAGTTACTGAAAATGCTATTTCTGTTTCATTTTTCCAGTTAATTTGTGTGATATACAATGACTAAAATAGTGCATAGACAACATAGATCCCCCTGATCAGTCATGTCCAACATGCTCTTTGGGGAATATGTGTGTGTGTGTGTGTATAATACATATATACATTTAATTTATATGTTATAAATATGCAATTCATGTATATGTTATAAATATGTACTTCACATATATTTTATAAATATATATTTCATATATATTTTATGTATATACTTCATATATATTTATAAATATATACTTCATATATATTTATAAATATATATACATCATACATTTTTATGAAGTACATGCACTTCACACATGTTTTAGGAATATATGCATTTCATATATATTTTTATAAATGCATGCATTTCATATATATATTTATGAAATTATATATGAAATTGGATATTACTTTAATATTGGTGGAGATGAAGACAATAAGTAGAAAAAAGAAAAATAAAAGTAAGATGAGATAAAGCTAAAGAAAAGAGGAAGAAGAAGAGTAATAGAAGAAGGAAAATAAGAGGTAGAGGGTGAGGGAGAAAATAGAATCAAAGCATTTCTGGATACAAATCACTTGGAGTTTATACTTATATACTATGTGAAGTAAGAGCAAAGATACACAGTCCTTGGAATTGCTTTTTAAACTGTAATATTCAGTATAAATATGGATGAAAACTGACAAGGAATACCTAGAAATACTTGTGTTCTTTTTTAATTGCAAAAGGTATGCTTATTCTCAGTTTTACCAAATTCCTCATTGAACAAAAAAATTCAAGATCAATTTTTCTAAGTGCCTTAAGAGAGATGTTGCTGAGCTGAGTTCACATAGACTATTTCCCATATACCTTATAGAGCAATTTTTGATTGATTATACACATATTAATACACTTAACAATTTACTTCATCTTGTGTATTGAATTTTAAAGTTCCTAATATATACATTATTTTAAATTTTACAGTTGAGAAATAGTATTAAGTCCTATTTTTCTTCACCTAAGATATAGAAGATTCTAGCAAAAATCTTATTTTAATTTTTTAAATTGACAAACATTGTATATACTTGCCATGTACAACATGTTTTGAAGTATATCTTCAAACATGTCATGAAATGGTTAAATCTAGTTAATGAAGAAATCCATCACCTCATATAATTATCATTTTTTGTGTTGAGAGTGCTTAACATCCACTCTGTATTTTTCGAGAATACATTATCTCATTGTTAATTTCAGTCACTTTGCTGTACAATAGATCTCTCAAATTTATTCCTCCAATCTAACTGTAATTATACATCCTTGGAGCACTATCTCCCAATCCTGTCCTTCCCCCTAAGCACTCCAGTCTTTCATAATCACCTTTCTATTTTCTACTTCTATGAATTCAACTTTTTTAGATTCCACATAAGAATGGTATTCCACAATCAAGTGGTATTTGCCTTTCTGTGCCTGGCTTATTTAACTTAACCTGATGTCCTCCTTCATAAATACATTCGACATCACTACTCATGAAGAAAATTTAAGTCAGATCTACAAGGTGAGGTCCCTCACTCCAGTAGTAATGGTTATTATAAAAAAGACAAAAGATAAGTGTTGGCGAGAATGTGGAGAAAAGGGAACTATACACACTGTTGAAGAAAATGTAAATTAGTGTACCCATTATAGAAACCAGGATAGAGGTTTCTAAAAAAATTAAAAAATAGAATTATCATATGCTCCAGCAATGCCACTACTGGGTACATATGCAAAGGAAAGAAAATCGGTATGTCAAAGAGATATTTGCACTGTCATGTTAATTTCAACACTATTCACAATAACCAAGATCACAATAATCAATAATCAGCCTGGTTCATCAACAGATAAATCCATAAAGAAAATGTGGTATATATACACAACGGAATACTGTTCAGCCATTAAAAAACAAGCAATAATCTTATATGTAGAGCATATAAGATTGCTCTTTTCTTTCCCAGGAAATGTCTTGAATAAGGCAAAACCTAAGATTCTTGCACTATCTGCACATTGCCTATGTCTGGATCATAGTAGTCACTTCCCTGGTAAGAACCTTGTAATAGTTTTGATGCAACCCCAGGCACTCCAGCATTTAGTAACTTAAAGAGGAAACATTTATTATTGTTCACTAGTCTGTTGGTTGCTGGGGGTTCTTTTCTGGTCTAGGCTTGATTAGGACTGGATGTTTCAAAGTAGCCTTACACAATGTCCGGAGATTGGCTTAATGACAACTAAGTGGAGGAATGACTTAGCCACATGTGTCTTGTTCTTCCAGATAGTCCGGGTTGTTAATGTGAAGTTCTCTAAAGCAGAAAGAGAAAAAGCCCCACCCAATATGCAAGCACTTTCTATACCTCTGTTTGCATGATGTCTGCTAATGGCCTATGGCCAACTCAGATTCAAAACTCAGAGGATGTTTCTCTAAAATAAATAATGTAAAAATACATATTTTATCCTGAATTATATCTGAACTACTAATACTCTGAAGAGTCCACCTTTATATACACTGGTACTGCCTTAAATGAACCCCATTTAATTTCATAGTTAAAAGACTACAAAAGCAATCAAAATACAAAATCTACATTTGAAATACTGACTCAGTGTAGAGACACTCCTTAAGATTTATCTCTGAGCAGCATTATTTTTCATGTACTCTTTATCAATGATTTAGAGGGAAACTGATAATCAGAAACTGCCAAATTCCAGATTCCAGGTCCAAGATTACAAATGAGCAGCTCCTTAAGATTTATCTCTGAGCAGCATTATTTTTAATGTACTCTTTATCAATGATTTAGAGGGAAACTGATAATCAGAAACTGCCAAATTCCAGATTCCAGGTCCAAGATTACAAATGACTACAAAATATTTTTAAAATAACCAGAATTGGTGAAAGCTTTATCTTGGCTAACTTTATTGCATGAGAGCGTGGTGCAATAAATTGATGTAAGAAAATCTATCATTTATGATATCTTTTGATCTTATACATCTTTGCAATTACATGCATGGATTTCAATTGATCCTATTATGTAGGAGTAGAAAATTTTCCTTGCATAAATTCAGTTCTCTAAACCAGAAACCAAAATAAAAACAAAAATATTTGTTGTCCCTATGGACATTGCTTTTGTTCAAGATTCACGCAATACCCATGAAATATTCATCGTATCTATACATAATGATTTTCTAATTTAGAAGTCAGTATACAGTAATTGAAAATATGTAAAGCAGTTTCAATTAACAAAATATTATTGTTTATTGAAATGACAAAAAAATCCAGGTTATGACTAGAAAAAATGGAAAGATTTACAAATATAAAAATTAAATTTTCTGAATGGACGGACACTACTAACAGATTTAAAATGCAAAGATAGAGCAATAGAAAATCTACAATAAAAATAACTAAGAATATAGAAATTTAATGTTTGCAATATAAAGAGAGCTCTTATGTATTGGTATTTAAAAAACATAAAGAAATAAATAACCAAAGCATAGGAAACAAATCTATAAACAAAACCCAGCAAATCTGGTCAAATAGCATAAACTGTCATTAAGAAAAAAAAACAGAAATGTAAAAGGCAAAAGAAAAATATGTTAGAAAATGTTCAACTTCACTAGCAGTTATGAAAAGACAAATGAAAGCATCTTTAAGACAATTTTTCATTCTTTTGTTTCGCAAATAGTAAAATCCATTTTAATATATCCAGTGCTGATTACATTGATGGAAAATAGGTACTTTCATGTAATCCTGGTGGGCTATGAATATAGAATCTCTTTGTTGGAAATATGCTGAAAGTATTGATCAAAAGTCAATGACAAATACAAAGCTTGGCTTTTTGCTGGAGAAACTTAAAATACACAAATACTCTCTCCTTAAAGCTAATCTCGAAAAGCTTTATAGAAACAAAGAGTGAAAATCTGTATAAAATCGTCAGAAAACTGCTGGAGTAATCGGTTAGACAGACAAAGATTCAGAAGGAGATAACCGTGGAGAAATGAACTTATTCCTGGAACTATATTCTATATTGTAGAGGCCTTTTCTGATTCTGAACACTAGACAAAAGGTTGAGTATCTGCATCTGGTTTCAGAAAATAACTACTTCTGGGGAACCCCCTGAAATATTGGTGTTCTAATCAGTCTAGAGAGACAAAATTGGAACATCAGTGGTCAACATCTAAGAGAAAAGGAAATAGTGTATAACTGAGCCTGACACATAGTCAACTGTTCCCTTAAGACATTGGCTATAATCTGCAGCTGCCCCAAAAAGACAATAAATTGTTAAGCTAAAAGCATATGGAAAATGAAGTAGAAATTTTAGCAGTTTCATCAAACCAGGAAGACAAAATGTTAATGTTCATGGCTTCCCAGAAAGAGGATTGTTATAAATAAACTAGATTCTTGGTTGGAATCTCTAGAGACCTTTGTTCTAAGAATAAACTCAAAATAATTATTTTTTTTAATACTCCCTTACCTATATGGCCTCAGCTTAGAATTAGCCAATGAGAAAAAATACCATGAGATTTGAAAGACAGTTGAGAAGCAGAGGTGGGAAGATCAGGAGGACAGTAGGGGAGACAGATTTAGTGTCTTCTAAAGACTTGGCAGAATCCACTAACATGATGGCTTCCATTGTGGGGCAACCTCCGCCAACGGGACATCTTTCTTAGTCATGGCACAATAATAGAATACATTGAATGATGTCAAAACTTCCTTAGTATTATATACAAAAAATACTTCAAAGTTTTGGGAAATAGAAATGCTACAGTAGGTTTATTGTGGATACCCTGCTTACATACTTCCTCATTATGTACAACAGAGGGCCTAGAAAATACTCCACTTCTGGAAATGTATTGATGAGAAATTAATAGTATCCTTGAAAGGCTGTTTTGTGCCTGTAATCTATGGTCCAGGAGTCACAGTGAGAAATGCTGCCATCAAAATAAACCTTCTGGCCATCATCCCTCAATAGGAATGATGAGATCACAGCATGGCAGGGGCCAGACATTGGCATCTAACAACCAGAGAAACGGTGGTCACGTTGACCATAATGAGCATAATGAGCATAAGGGCAATGGCAGTTAGAGTTTGACAAACAGCAATCTTTGATTATGAATAAGGGAACATAATTAAATATGAAAGAAACGGGCAATATATTAGTGTCTTACTTGATTTGCAAAACAAAACAAATTAGGTCTGGTGAACTTAAATTCCTATATTAGAGGGTCATGGTCCCTCACTGTATTCTGCAACGTAATCAGTTCAAGATCCAGGGCAGTGTGAATACAGGAGAGGCAGGATTCTCCTTAGGAAGAACACTGTTACACCATCCTTCATTCTATGGTTATTTTCCAAGTTCCAGAATGTACTTTGGGAGTCAACATATTTAGCAACTGACCAATTTCCACATGGCTTACTGACTTAGAAATAACAGGTATTATGGTGGAAAGGGCCAAATGAAAGTTCTTTAAACTCTCTCTACCTGTTCAAAGAAATATGACATTCCTGGAGGAATGCTTCTTAAAAATTAAAGATTAGAAAAGTGGTAATTTTTATTACATCCCTCTTCACCACCACTGATTGGCCTGGGTAGAAACAGGTGAATCTTGGAGAAAGCCTAGATTAAAGTAAACTTAATGAGATAATTGCTCCATTGTAGCTGCTGTTCCAGAAGTAATTTTCCTGTTGACCTCATATGGTATCTGATATAGAAGCATTGATCTGGTGTGTGTTTTTTGTTTGTTGGTTTCCTACCTGTTACTAAAGAATACCAATTCAATTTACTTTTATCACCTTATCATAGGGCTGAAAACCCATTAAATATTTCACATAATACTTCTTTACCATCTTATCACAGGGCTATATCAATTCTCCAGCCTTTCCTTACAAGTTAGCCTGTCGGGGTATTGTTCTTCTTTCATCCCACAGGATAAAGTGTTGATCTTCTATATGGAGATATCATACTAATTAGGTATTGGTGCGACACATGTATGACCAAGTTTGAGAAGAAAAAAATTTTACAGTTAAATTACCTGAAACTTCAGTGAAATACCAAGGGTCTAACAGTTTAGAACACAGTAAGGTAATATTTCCAAGTTAGAGGATGAATTGTCAGTTAAAACTGACATCCACTATCACTACAAAAAGAAACACAGGTACTAGAGGGCCTCTTTGTGTTTTGGAGAAAACATATATTTCATTGTTGCATGCTGCTTACAACTATTCACTGAATTATGTGAAAGGAACCAAGAACAATAAAGGGCTTTTCAACTGATTGAGGCTGTTGTGAAAGCTAAACTCCACCATAGGTTTCAGACAATCCCAGGGTACTTAAAATGCCTATGGCAGATAAAGATGTTGAAATTGATAATTTGACAGATTCCAATAGAGCCTAATAAAATATTTGAACCAGAATACTCTAATGTTGCAATGATGGAGCATAAATTACTTTCAATTCTATCATAAAAGTTAAAAGACAAAGGATTAAAAATAACTAAATATTTTATATCTATAAATGTTTGATAATAGATACATGATATATAAAATATGTAAATAGTGATGTACATTACATAAAATACAAAAGTAGAGAAAGTTGAAATATAGAGGTTTTGTATACAAAGTTAAGTTGTTATCAGCTTAAAATAGTCTGTTATAACAATAAGATGTTTTATTTAGCCTGATGATAAGCATACACACACACACACATGAAATCAGTAGTGGATACACAAAAGATAAAAAGAAAGGAATCAAAGTATACCTCTAGATAAAAATATTACTTTCTGCTGGGTGCTGTGGCTCATGCCTGTAATCACAGCAGTTTGGGAGGCCGAGCAGGGCAGATCACTAGGTCAGGAGATTGAGACCATCCTGGCTAACACTGTGAAACCTCGTCTCTACTAAAAATACAAAAAAATTAGCCAGGCATGATGGCTAAGGTAGGCACCTGGTACTCGGGTAGTACCAGGTAAGGTAGGCACCTGGTACTCGGGAGGCTGAGGCAGGAGAATGGCATGAAACTGGGAGGCAGAGCTTGCAGTCAGCCGAGATTGCGCCTCTGCACTCCAGCCCAGGCGATAGAGCGAGACTCTGTCTCAA
>NW_012115066.1:3373929-3439462 GCF_000951035.1 Colobus angolensis palliatus | reverse complement strand
AAAAAAAAAAAAAAAAAAAGAAAGAAAAAAACCTGCTTACAAAGAAATACAGAAAGAAAGAAAGAAATGAAAGAAGGAACTACAAAACTGTCAGAAAGAAATTAAGAAAATGTCAATAGTAAGTAATTATCTATTAATAATTCATTAAACATATAAATCGACTAAATTATCCAGTCAAGAGAAAAAAGGTGGCTGAATGGATTAAAAGAAGTATCATCCGACTGTATGCTTCCTAAAAGATAACTCAGTTTAGATTTTAAGACATACATATGCTGAAAGTGAAGGATGGAAGAGGCTAGTCTATTCAAATCGTAACCAAGAAAAACAAGGTTGTCTATACTTTATAAGACAAATAGACTTTAAAGACAAAACTGTCACAAAAAACAAAAAGGGCAATTATATAATAATAAAAGAGTCAATTCATTAAGCAAGACCAGCCTGGACAACATGGTGAAACCCCATCTCTACTAAAATACAAAAAATTAACCCGGCATGGCAGCATGCACCTATAATCCCAGCTACTCGGGAGGCTGAGACAGGAGAATCCCTTGAACCCAGGAGGCGGAGGTTGCAGTGAGCCGAGGTGGCGCCATTGCACTCCAGCCTGGTTGGCAGAGTGAGACTCTGTCTCAAAACAAACAAACAAACAAAAAAGATTATAATTGCCTATGTATATGTATTCAACATGGAAACACCTAAATATATAAAACAAATATTGATAGAACTGAAGGGAGAAACACACAGCAATACAATTGTAGTAGGGGAGTTAGATACCTAATCTTCAGCAATGCATATGTCATCAAGACAGAAGATTTATAAGAAAATAGCAGACCTGAACAGCACTATAGACCAATGGACCTAACAGACATATACAGAATATTTCCTCCAACAGCAGCAGAATACACATTATTTTAAAGAACAAAGGGAACATTCCCCAGAAGAGGTTATATATTAGGCCACAAAATGAGGCTTACCAAATTTGATGTTTGAAATTATATCAAAGATCTTTTTTAAACACAATGATATGAAACTAAAATTAATAACAGAAAGTAAATATGAAAATTAAAAATACGGGGAAATTAAACAACACATTCCAAAACAACAAAAAGGTAAAAGAAGAAATCAAAAATGAAGTAAAGAAAATATGTTAAGACAAACATAAATAAAACCCCAATGTACCAAAACTTATGGGATATAGTAAAAGCAATTATAAGAGGAAATCTAATCTATAATGAGAAATGCCTACCTTCAGAATGAGGATCTCAAATTAAAAACCTAACTTTACATCTCAAGGAACTAGAAAAATAATAATAAATGAAAGGAAAGAAATAATAAAGATTAGAGGCGAAATAAGCAAAATAGAGAGAAAAGTAACAATAGAAGAGATCAATAAAAGTAGGCTGGTTTTTCAAAAAGATAAACAAAAGTCACAAACCTTTAGCTAAAGTATGATAATCAAAACAGAGAAAATAAATAAAATCAGAAATGAAAGAGGGGATATTACCACTGATACCACAGTAATACAAAGGACCATAAGAAAATACTGCAAACCATTACACCTCAACAAATTAGATAATTTAGAAGAAATGGGTAATTTTCTAGAAAAGTATAATTTACTAAGATTAATTCATTAAATAATAGATCTGAACAGATAAATAATGACAAAGTAGATTGAATCAATAATCAAAAATACTTTGAGAAAAAGCTCAGAACCTGATGGCTTCATTGGTAAATTCTACTGAGCATTTAGAAAAGAATAAACCCCAATTCTTCTCAAATTCTAATAAAAAAATTAAAGAGTTTGGAAGTGTTTACCCGTATATTTACTATATACTTACTTATTGCTAACCAAACTACTTACTATAAGTAGTTGGATGTGTTTACTCCTCTTTAATTTTTTGGAAGGACATTAATCTATATCAAAGCCAGACAATATCACTACAAGAGGATAAAATTAAAGATCAACGTCCCTGTTTAACATGGATGCAAAATTCCCAACAAAATACTAACAAACTTAGTTTAACAACATATTTAAAAAACCATACACTATGAGTAAGTGAGAAATAATCCCTTGGATGCAAGGATCATTCAACATACAGAAGTCTATATATGTGATATACTGTATTACAAGAATCAAAGATCAACATCATATGGTCATCACAATAGATGCAGAAAAAGCATTTGACAACATTTAATGTCCTTTCATGATGAAAACTTTCATCAAATTAGTTATATAAAAATTTACTTCAACATAATAAAGGCCATATGTAACAACCCTACAGTTAACATCATTCTCAAGTGTGAAAAGCTGAAAGTTTTTTCACTGTGATTAGAAATATGACAAGAATGCCCATGCTCACTACTTCTATTCAACAGAGTACTGAAATTCCTAGCCAGAAAATTAGACAAGACAAAGAAATAAAAGGCATCTAAACTGGAAAAAAAGGGGTTAAAGTGTCTTTACACGTGACATGACATGGCAAGTATACTTTAAAAAGCTCAACATCACTAATTATCAGGAAAATGCACATTAAAACCCAAGACATCACCTTACACCTGTTAGAATAGCTATTATGAAAAAGGCAAAAGATAAGTATTGGCAAGAATATGAAGAAAAGGCAACCCTGTTCACTATTGGCGGGAATATAAATTAGTACAACTACTATGGAAAACAGTATGAGAATTACTCACTAAATTAAAAATAGAGCTAGTAAATGATCCAGCAATTTTACTTCTGGGTATATATCCAAAGAAAATGAAATCAGTATTGAAGATACGTTTGTACTCCTATATTCAGTGTTGAAGATACACTTGTACTCCTATATTCAGTTTTGAAGATACATTTGTACTCCTATATTAATTGCAGTATTATTCACAACAGCCAAGCTATGGAAGTGGCCTAAATGCCCAAAGGAGGACAAATAAATAAAGAAAATGTGGTAGATATGCACAATGGAATATTATTCAGCCTTAGACAATAAGGAAGTCCTATCATTTGCAAAAAAGTGGATGAATCTGCAGGCCACTATGCTATGTAAAATAATCAGAAGAACAGAAAGTCAAATCCTATGTGATCTCAATTACACATGGAATCAAAATATTCAACCTGTAGAAACAGAGAACAGAATCTTAAACAAAGTCTAGAATAACCAGGAAGTGGGAAGATGGTGGTTAGAGGTTATAAAGGTCCAGTTAGGCAACAGCAATATGTTTTGGAGATCTATTGTACAACATGATGACTATAGTTAATAATAATATATTGTATACTTGCAAATTGCTAAGATAATAGATTTTAAATGTTTTTGTGAGGTGATGGATATGCTGATTAGGTTGATTTAGTCATTCCACAATGTATACATATATCAAAGCCTCACAATGTCTAAATACATAAAAATTTTGTCAATTTTAAAATAATTAACAAATATACAAATGACACTTGAACCTTTCAAAAGTGGATGGCTGAGATGGCTATATCATTCAAGAGTAGCTGTAGAAGACAGTAATGAAAGGAACATTTTCCCGTGGGCAAAAATCTAAGAGGTATATTTGGTAGTCATTTTGCCTAACAGGGGAGATGACCAGAGACACTAACCTACAGTGATTCATAGGAGTGTTTAGTGGTTGGTCTGCGGGTTAATAACTTGAAAAGAACGAAGTTGAAAAGGATCAAGGAGATTGGTGGAATAAATATTTTGGGTGAACCCTAAATGGGCATAAAGTGTGAGAATATTTGTATTTACTATAAAAATCCACTAAAGATAGCCTTAGTACAAGAGATTGCCAAAAATTACATGGAAAAAATGACTGATGACTCTGTTGATGTCAGTGACTACTTGACCACTTTCCTTAGATGCCTTTATCTTTTTTTTTTTTTGAGATGCAGTCTTGCTGTGTCACCAGGCTAGAGTGCTGTGGCGTGATTTCACTCACGGCAACCTCCACCTCCTGGGTTCAAGTGATTCTTCTGTCTCAGCCTCCCTCGTAGCTGGGATTACAGGCGTACCACCACACCCAGCTAATTTTTGTATTTTTAGTAGAGACGGGATTTCACCATGTTGGCTAGGATGATCTCGATCTCCTGACCTCATGATCCACCTGTCTTGGCCTCCCAAAGTGCTGGGATTACAGGCATGAGCCACCTTGCCCGGTCAGATCCCTTTATCTTTAATGAGTGAACTCATTATGGCAAGTATGAAAGTTATCATGAGCTAAGCTACATAGCATGTTACCATCGTTGATCTGACTACAAACCTTCAGTGCTAATTTGTCAACAGCAGAGAATAGCACTGAGACCCAGAAATAGCATTATTTCTCCACAGACTATATAGATACCTAAAAGACCATATAGATACCTGAATGAGATCTATTTGTACTTTCTGGAATAGACACATCCTAATACTTCTGCCTAACCTATCCTCTGGAGACTTACAGAACACCTTCTTTTTTTTTTTTTTTTCACGGTATTCCACATACCAATGCTTATTGCCAGGAAACTCATTTCATAGAAATTCAAGAAACAATAATTTGTTCATATTTAAAAATTTCACAGATCTTACTATTTTACCCATAACCCGAAGGCAACTGTCCTGATAGAATGATGCAGTGCCTTTGCAGAAGACTGTTATGGCACCAGTTAAATGGCAATGTATTGTGGATTACAATAATGTTTTGCTACATGCTCTGAATCAGTGACTAATACATAGTATTTTTATGCAATAGCTATGATACATAGGTACAGGAAACAAAGTTAGAAAATTATATGCTTCTCCCATTACCTCTGATAATCTAAGTAAGAAATACTTTGAACAAGTGAGACACCAATGGTCCATTTAACTGGAAGGAGAAACAGTGCAAAGAAGACAATTGCTGTGCTGACTGGGATGACTGACCTTATCTATAATATGAAATTAGGTTGTTACTACACACTGGGAAAGAATATGTCTGGAAAATGACTGGGATTTTCTGGGAATAATCTCAGTATTCCATGTCTAGTGATTACAATTAACTGAAAACTACAGCAACTCAGTACAAGAGAAACATGTAATAGTGTAGCCACTTTGTTAAAATAAAGTCTGAGTTGCCTTAACCAGTGGGCCACTGTTATAGATTATAGAGGTAGAATAAATATTAGAAGAAGAAAGTTCTAATTTCTAGCTGCTACCACATAATTAATTGTTGTATTATGCATGCATTTTCCTCTTTGCTTTAATATTATTTGTATATATTAACCAATTAGTTTTCTCTCCCTCTGACTAATATGCATTATTAGATGTTAAATCTCTCTAACTCAGTAATTAAATTACAGGATATCAAAGAGAGATTGTGGCTTCACTAGAACAAGAACAAATGTGATCTGAAGATTATAAGGTCTTTGCATCTCCTCTTTCTGGAAGGAAGTCGACAAGTGTTTAATTTTATGTGGGATGGTTGCATTCAGTTGAGCTGAAGCTTTCTTTTATTAGTATTTTTTTTCAGAAATGAAATATAGTTAAAAGGAGTTTGTATAGATGCCAAATTGATGAAAGAATGGTCTATAATAAATTATTTGCTTCAACTAAGCATCAACACACTTCATATTTCCCAGTATTCACCTACCTATACGAATTTGGGTCACAGTTTGTTCATGAGTGGTACTTGCCCAAAGTTGGAGACAGACATGAAGTAGAGGCCATTATTATTCTAAGCTGTCTATAGCTCTCATATGTTGTGTGGTCAGAAGTGGTGATTGCCATGGCAGCTTCCAAAGATACAGAAGATTCTACAAACACGGCCAGCGTTGCAGATCTATCCGTCACATCCTTTTGTGCTTGTAGTTGATTCTCAGATTTCCCCATGATTATTTTTTTTTCTCCTCTCTAATGCTTTAAATCAGTATCATTGTAAGTTGTTTCTGATCTTTTGGTCACAGCAGTCCAGACTTTCTCTTCTCCAACGGAAAACAAATTTACCTAACCTGTAGTTTCTATGTGCAAACCTTATTTCCATACTTGCAGTTGTTCTTATTTTCTCACTAAATCCAAATAGAAGAATTCACTAACCAATGAATAAACAAAAGTCAGTCAAATGTGGACCAATGAAGTAAGTATGTTATTAACCAATAATTATGATTGATTCAAACGTGGACCTGTTGAATTTCAGAGAAGAAAAACAAGATTAAATCAGCTGGAGTGTGAATATAAGTCACCTTCAAATGTTTGTCTTAATTGAATAAACAGTGAGTACACAAAGACTACAGGGAATTTAAAGGAAGCATTTTAGATACAGTCTTTTAATATCAGAAACAAGACAAGAATAATCATCATTGCCATTTCTAATTGTCATTGTACCTGTCTGTGTATCTTGTCAATACAATTAAACAAGAAAAAAGTAAGGTAGAAAAACTAGAAAAATACGTGGATATAAATGATAGTGAGTTGTTAATACTTAGGTAATGGGAAGGCAAGAAGATAGTCTTCAAATTGTTTTTTTGTTTTTTGAGGGAATAAGAACCAAATATACGAAATATTTTTGAGTAAAAGGAGGATATGAGAAAGCTTATTAGTAGAATGGGAAAGTGAGTAAACTAGCAAACTCTAATTGGTTCTCAATACTGAGAGACAATTTGAGGTCTGTGTTCTTGAATAAAGAGATAACAATCATGGAGTTACTCATGTTTTCTCAGGCTATTTTCAGTTGATTGGATATGCGTGTGGAGATACACATGGATTTAGTAGGTTTCTGGTTAGGCAGTGTGAGTGTAGGTTAGAGCAAGGCAGTTCGGGAAGAGAGTAGGATGATGAACACTCAGTTCTAAATTAGGCAAAGACAAAAATGAGGATAAGAAGGGAAGACCCATTATAGTAGGAAAATGAAGGGGAGTGGAGTCAAAAGAGTGGATTGGAGTATTTACAGAAGTGAGCTTGAAAGATAGGTAGTAGTCAAATAAAAAGATAAAAATGGAAAGTGTAGAACTGACACAGTTGTTGGTAAGGACAAGACTACAAGAATTCTGTTGCATGAGTTGTTCCTAGATCAAAAGTAAAATTAGATTATTGGAGGTAAAAAGCATTTCTGAAAATTGCAGGAAGTAGATGGATTATATAAAAAGAAAGCTTCACCAGAATTATGACAAAAGTAGTGACTGAAGTAAAGACAGTGAAACAGGTGTTACAATGACAATGGTTGGGAAGCTAGTTAACTGTATAATTTAATGTCATAGAATTCAAGCAAATCATTATTTATTCATTTGAGGAATGGGAGAAGGGCGGGTGTCAAAAGTTTGAAAATAACAATGAGGATAAATTGGCACATATACCTTACCCCTTGTCCTATAGTATATAGGATATGAAAGGAAAAAAAATGCTTTCCGGGAATAAAATGTTTTGCAACATATTATACAAACTATAATTATGATCAAACTTATAATAAATATGGAGAGTTTAATATTCCAGATTACATTATTTTTAGAGTAAGAGTTTACTTTGAAAATTATGTATTTATCATTTTTATCAAAAACATTAAACACATTTTTATGTCTTTTTAATGTGTTAATGGCCAGTAATATCCAACAATTATAATTTGTAAATTTTAGTCTCTCTGTCATCTGACAGATTTAATTCAGAATTCCCTAACTGCAAATATCTTTATCCTGAATATGTTGTAAATAAAATTGTATATATTATCACACATATATTTTGATGATATGTAATGATTTTACAACAGAGTTCTTTTCAAACATGTTTTTGAAAAATTGTTTATACTATTCTTCATTCTTGCATTTTACCTTCACAAATAGAAAACTGAATAAATGCAGCGCATCAAAAGAAAACTGTTCTAGAAGAGAAATACGGGACTTGAGTAATTCCCCAGTTGTTTCTAAAGAAAAAATAAAAATTACAGCTATTTACAAAATTCATAAAAGCAAATATAGCAAGTACTCAAATATTTTCTTATTTTTAGCTCATTTCCTTCAACATGATAGAAGTGTACCTAATGTATTATTTTTTCTAAGAAAAACCTCTTTTCACCCAGGAATATTCTGAAATTCAGTTGGGAGCAGTCTGTGTGAGGGTGAGGATAGAACCAAAGAATGTATCAGAGTCAGAACACTGTTGTGAATAGCAACTTAGCAAAATGGCTTTGTAGTCTAGCTAGAATAGTGACCAGTTTTCTAACAGCAAATATCTGAAAGTTTTGCTTAGTTCCGTGACTCCACAAAAGCCCATGGGTGACTTCATTTTGGAGATATTTTCTTTGCTAGAGTTCTCTAAATGCTTATGGAAAGCTGTACCAAATAAATTATTTAAAAAAATACAAAAAAGCTAATGAGAGCAGTGCTGATAAATCAGACCCATGAGTTGAGATAAATTAGACATTGTTTACATCAAAGCTTTAAAAAGACACTTATAAGCCCATTTCTTTTAAACATTAGCTTCATAGCAATGTTTACCTCATAAAACAAATGTTCAGTGTCTTCTAATAAGTAACTCACTCATCAACACATACATTTTGCCTGCATAATTGTCACAGAGCTATTTGCTCCCCTTCTGAAATGATAATATGAATGAAAATTAAAGACTTAATGAAAGCTACATTTACTATTGTTAACTAAATTAGCTTTAACCTTGACTTTCCAAAGTCTGCAACTTTATGACAAAGATATTCATGCAGATAAAAAGATGCCATTCCCTATCTGTTCTTCATTATGCTCCAAAATACTTACATCTTAAAAATGGCCTTCAGGGGCTTATATAAATGGAAGAAGAAATACACAGGTACACCTATAATTACTTGCCTATCGTACAAATTGTCTTCCAAAATCTAATATGATAAAGCCCCTAAGGTTTTGGAAAATATGCTGTGTACATGTTCCAGGATACAAAGAATTTTGGATTCGATTATTGTTTTTCTAATTTTTTTTATGAAAATGTGTATGTAACCTCAGGAAATCAATCATACAGTATAAAAATGATAATATGAGCAGAAGATGAAAAGAGAGAAGGCTGGGGATTCAAGACCAAATTAAAACAGCATCTTCATATTCTGTAAGTAGCAGTAGTCAGAAAAGGAAACAGATATATTGCCTAATTTAGAAAAAAAAAATACCTTTCAACTTTAAAATTACAAATGTCTGTTTGGTGTTTTAAAAAAATAATTGTGTCCAGTATCACTCAGAATTTATGTCTAGTGTGTTAGCTTATTTTGTCATTGGAGATGAATGAAGAGAATGTTAATTCAAGATCTTGCCACCTCAAACTCTTTGAACACTATCCATGAGGCCCTAGGTTTTAAAATATTTCCTTTGTGTAAAAAGATCTACCCTTTGAGATAACTCAGTGAATAAGTAGGTGTGGCTAGTGAAGCATGTGAGTAAGGTAACTTCACAAAGCAGATGAGGTTGGGATGGATGGTGGTTGCTGTACTGACATTTGGCTACTTAATTGGTGGCATAAAGAACTCATAGTAAACTCCTTCAGGATGGCATAATTTGTATTCCAGAGTTCTTTATACCTTATTTTAAAATAAAATTTAGTTTTACTCTCTCTGTTTTCTTATTCTAATATATTTGCTTATGTTTCTGCTTAGCCTCAGAGAAAGACTGCTTGCTGTAATAAATGTATTCATTCAAATACCAAAAAGCCAAGCATTATAAGGTTCGAGAGGAATGGTTGGCAAAATTGAAATTTCTAAGTTATAAAAATTACTATGGTTGTCCGTGTCTAAGCATACACTTAGTTGGTAAAATATCTATGTTAAGTTGTAAACAAAGTATTTTATTAAAATCAAAGATATTATGTTAGGTTACAGTAATGCCTTATAGCAGCAGTCAATCCTGCCCATGTTGTCTTTAATGAGAATTTAAATATTTATTTTAAGAATCACTTTGTAATAATCAGATCAATCAGCAAGCCCCAGCAATTAGGTTACCCAGTGTTTCCTGACCTTTGGTTATCTTGCCACCACAGGAACAATTTATGAGTAAGCAGTTAGAATTGGAATCATCAAAGAAGACAAGATCACTATCTCCCAGTTGGAATAAATCTTGAATTAATGAAGTGTTCTGTGTGACACAATCATGAACATAAATTTATTTATACATTCTGCTCCTTGTTTTTTTCCCATCTGCACTAGGTCTTAGAGAACTTCAGGACCAGGCAAGCAAAAGAGGAAGGAACCTTTTAAGTCGGGCAAGTGTGTGAATCCATTCAATAGAGAAGAATACTATTTGGAAAGGGATTAATTGTTCTCTCTGTTAACTACCACCATTTTATACGTGTGATTACAAATATGTATACACATTCATCCATACTCATATGTGCAGACTTACCCACATATGTGCAGACACACACATGTATGCCCTTTCACTTTCCGCTGGTACTTCTGACCTTCTGCTCATTGGAAAAGCTTCAAAATCCTCTCCATTGACTGATGGGAAGAGTTCTTTATAACAAATATGCAGCAAAAGTGCTTTGAGTTTGACGCTCTGAGTAGACAAAAATTCAGAGAAAAACATATGGTCTATAAAATATTACCCAGAAATATAAATAAATAAATTAAGTCCTGTACTAGGTTGCAAATAAGTAAAATGAAATATGGAATGAATAAATGCCAGTAGGTTACTGAAAAGAGGATCTGTTCCCTAAGTTACACCCACTCTCTCCATACTTCTTCCCATCCTGACTTGAGCTTGGAAGAAGGTGATGGTAAATGATAGTGTTATTGAAATCCAAGGACAAAGGAGATCTTTTCCCCACTCTCAGGCAAAGCCTGGGAAGGTGGCAAGGCCCCACAGTGAGAATAGCTGCACAGTAGTGCTTTGGTCTCATTGAGGTTCCCCATGACTATAGAAATGTGTAGAGAGAGTAGAATAATTTCTATGCCCCAAAATAAAGTAGAAAATGATGACAGTCTTTCATAATGCCAGGGGATGAAGCACGGTAGAATAGATTTTAACTACCTTGAAAAACGCAAAAAAGTACCAAAGAGCTACATCCTGGAGTCACTCACTCACATGCAAGCTTTAACTTATTCATAGCAGAAATAAACATATCACTAGATATCAGTGGACAATGCATTGTGTCATCCGATTCTCGCAAAAACACCATCCATAATTTATAGCTAGAATTCAGACTTAGAGCTCTCAAGTTGAATTTGATGATGTCTTCGTAAGTCTGCTGTGAATACTACTTCATTTTTATTTTTGTTGATTGAAAAAAATAAGTGAATGAATGTAATTGAATTGATTTTTCTACACAGCAACTGAAAGGTCTTAAATCATTTCAATTTATAAGTGATTTGATAATTTTATTTTACATGTAATGCAATAGTCTAGTTCTAATTTGAATTTCTATCAGGTAGATGTTCTTTGGCTATGTTTGGAGTCATGCACTCTCTCTGACCCAAAGTAAGGATATATGTCAAGAATTTATGGCCACATTCTGGCACTTACCACTCTATTAAAATTCCCATTTTATGATAAAGTTGATAATGCATATCTCCAATTAGGTTTTCTTATCCATAAAGAACTGTTCGTAAACGCTTTCTATACAATAACCAGTTTAACTTTATTTCTGCAAATCAATTCAGTCAGGAGTGTATGTTTGTAACTTCATGAAAGGAAAAAATTACTTATGTTTTTAGAATGACAAGAGACTGGCAACACAGGATAATTTTTTAAAAACTAGAAGCAGTTGCTTTCATAAAATGAGGAGAGAACATACATTTATCTGAGAGGCAAGCTGTTTTTCCTCTGATACAGCGGCCATAATCAGATGCTAAATGCTGTGGCACTTGCCAAATCATTTAAATGTATTTAAAAATAAATTAGATAGCCTAAGATATTTTTATATTCTTAATATTAATATTTTAAATATATTTCTGTGAACAGTTAAAATTTAAGTAAAATTTTTAAATCTTTTTACAATTTTATTATAGGTCAATTTTAAATATGCTTTCTTTTCTTTCTCTACTCCTTTATGAAGCAACATACAATCATCCAAAAAGTATGATTCCTATTATACAAATATTAAATTGAGGCTATAACCCTTTTATTTTAAAAACAATGAATTTTACTCATTGGCAATATGTTGTCTCATAGATCTAATAAGTATTCTCATTTTATTTGAAAATGATGTTATAAATGTATGCTAATTGTAGTTTTAAAACCAAATCACCAGATGGTTAAATTAATTTCACATATACAAAGAAAATGTAAATAAACTAAAATGGAAATCTCATTTATAAAATGCATTTCCATAATCCTAGAATGAATTTTTGTTATTTAACTATTGTCTCTTTCATCCTTAATAATGTGTAACCATTCTGGGACTATTGAAGTTTCAGTTTCTCTCCCATCTGCTATGCAATTGAGTATGTATTCTTATGACCAAGAAGGTGCATAAAGTTAGGTCTTGTTAAAGAGAAAGGCAGAAAAGCTATACAGAAATCACTGCCAGATTCTTGGGACATGAAGAAACAAAGCATGAAATGCAGTAGTGACAACGATGAAGAGTTTTGACAAAAAATGGCCTGATTTTCATTTACCTCTGATGCCCTGGGCTTCAAATCTAAGAAAAGACATTGTAGCGTGGAAAATCAGCAGTAGCTACAATCCCACGTGGCTATCATCCAACAGGAGCAATGGAGCAGAATAAAATAAATCAAAGCTTGAGGGATTAGAGTTTAATACCATTTGATTAAAGACAGAGAGACACTACATGCACTAAGCTTCCTATTCTATTAAATAACACATAAGTGACTTTTGATTTCATAGTTATATTTTAATTCATGCTGTATGCATGTAATAACATTCTCTCATTTGACATTCCAAGAATACTCATTCAATGAAAATAGTTACCAGTTCTGCAAACATGGGAAGAAGGAATTTTCTCTAATATTTCATTTCTATTAAGAGACTACATGTAATCAAGAGGGTCTTAAACACTGTCCTCAGCTTGACTAAAGTTCAGATAGTCTTCTTCCTGACTACAGGTCACTGACCTCCTTTTACTTTAAGCATTTACTTTATAAAACTTGTAAATTCTTTCTCTGCCTCTTTGAGATATATGTAAATATTTTTATATGTCTCTTACCAGTTTTATGACCTTGGGATATCTTTCTGAATGACCTGGGAATGATCTCTTAGAAATGGCATCATCAAAGAAGACAAGATCACTACCTCCCAGTCTCTGTTAGGGTAGCAACATAATTTCAGTGGGCTCCAATTAGCAAACATGAAAGGCTTGATCACAGAGAAAAGCATGAGCAAACTCGGGAATAATTTATAGTGCTCAATATATCCCTGGATCAACCTCCCCCTAAGTTTTCCACTAGTGCAACCCAGTACTTTAAAAAAACGAAGAAAGAAAAGAAAAGGAAAAGGCGATGAAACGAAAAGAAACACCTCTTGTCTTTGGTTTCAGCACAGTTGAGCTCTAAATGGGCTCTAGTTTTTTTTCTTTATCATAATATCAATGGAGAAAGTATTCCCTATTTAATAAATAGTGCTGGGATAAATGACTAACTATATGTAGATGATTGAAAATGGACCCCTTCCTTATACCATGCAAAAATGCAACTCAAGGTGAATAAAAGATTTAAATGCAAAACCCAAAACTATAAAAACCCTTGATGACAACCTAGGCAATACCATTCTGGACATGGAAACTGGCAAAGATTTCCTGATGAGACACCAAAAGCAACTATAACAAAAACAAAAATTGTCAAGTGAGATCAAATTAAATTTAAGAGCCTCACTATGGAAAAAAAAAAAAAAAACACAAAGAATAAACAACCTACAGAATGCAAAAAAAATTTGCAAATTTTGCATCTAACAAAGGTCTAATATCCAGCATCTATAAATAACTTAAACAAATTTACAAAATCAAGCAAACAACCCCATTAAGAAGTGGACAACAAAAGTGAAACTCCATCTCAAAAAACAAAAAAGAAAGAAAGAAAGGAGTGGACAAAGGACACAAACAGACACTTTTTAAAAGAAGACCATATGTTGATACATGTGATCAACAAGCATATAAAAAAAAAAAGTTCCATATCACTGATTGTTAGAGAAATGCAAATCAAAACCACAATGAGATATCATCTTATACCAGTGAGAATGGCTAATATTAAAACATCAAAAAAATAACAGATGCTGGCAAGGTTGCAGAGGAAAATGGAATGCTTATGCATTATTGGTGGGGGCGTAAATTAGTTAAATCATCATGGAAAGCAGCATAGCAATTCCTCAGAAAGCTAAAAACAGAAATACCATTTAGCTCAGCGATCTCATTACTATGTACTTAAAGGAATGTAAAGTGTTCTACCATAAAGACACATGCGTACATATATTCATTCAGAACTATTCATAATAGCAAAGACATGGAATCAACCCAAATGCCCAACCATGGTAGACTGGATAAAGAAAATGTGGAATGTATACGTTATGGAAGAGTATGCAGCAATTAAAAATGAATGAGATCATGTCTTTTGCAGAACATGGAGAGAGCTGAAGGCCATTTTCCCAAGCAAACTAACACAAGAATAGAAAACTAAATACCGCATATTCTTACTGACAAGCAGAAGCTAAGTAATGTGAACACGTGCACACAAAGATGAAAATAATACACACTGGGTACTACCTGAGGGTGGAGGATGGACGTGTTACAAGCAGCAAACCTCAATTCCTGCCCCCTTGGAAGAAAGAATTCAACGAAGGGGCATAAGGCAGAAGGAGAGACTGAAGCAAGTTTTAGAACAGGAGAGAAAGTGTATTAAAAAGCTTTAGAACGGGAATGAAAGGAAGTAAAGTACACTTGGAAGAAGGCCAAGAGGATGACTTCAGAGATCAAGTGTGTAGTTTGACCTTTTGACTTGTGGTTTTATATGTTGGCATACTTCTGGGATCTTATTTCCCTTCTCCCCTGATTCTTCCTTTGTGGTGGGCTGTCTGCAAGTGCAATGGCCTGCTAGCACATGGGAAGTGAGCATGTGCAGTGTGTTTACTGGAGTTGTATGAGTGCTCACTTGAGGCATCATTCCATTACCAGTCAATATACCTGGAAGGTCAAAGTTAAATGCCACCATTTTCTCTCTTAATGCACATGCTTAATTCCACTCACCCAGCTCCTGAGATCTTATGAGGAAGCTGTTGATTACCAGTTTCAGGTTTTTCTGTCTATTAGGGGACTGCTTTTCCCTGGTGCTGGCTGAAGTCAATTATTATTTTAGAGAGACAGTTAACAATCACCTGACCATCACCTCTCAGTCTTCTGACATTCCTGGTGGGGTGTTGGTGGAGCCCTCCCCTGCCCTGCTCATGCCTGACTAGCTACCTACTGTAACAGAAGGAGGGAGAGGATCAGAAAAAAATAACTATTGGTTACTCAGCACCTTGGTGATGAAATAATCTGTACAACAGACTCCCACAACACAGTTTTACCTATATAACAAACGTGCACATGTACCCGTGAACCTAAAATAAAAGTTAAAAAAAAACTTCCTTGCCTATTTAACTTTGCTTGGTGTGATGCTTTCTTTGACCTAATGCATTTATATTTTGCATCATCATAAGAATATACGGCCATAATTCATTCATCATTCTTTGATTCAGAACACTAATTAATTCATTAATTCTTTAAATATGTTTTACTATCTTATAGTGACAGAGTCTTTGGAATACATTGAGACAGAAAGAAGAAATATTCTTGTTACTCATATTATAATAACCAGAAATCTTTAGACTCCATTTTTTAAAGTATATGTGAAAAGTAGAGATTGTTTTCAGAGAGAATTACTTTACCAAAACTAACAACTCATGATCTACCCAGTAGCTATTTGTTTGCTTACTTTTATTTCTTTATATATTTTATTTGCCTGTTTACTTTTCGTTATTTGTCTTTTCTAAGTGGGAATCCTGGAAAGAGCCCAAAGGCTTTGAACAAGGCTACAAACAAATGAGAAAGTTGGATTGTGTTCATTGATTTTGTACCACAGGAGAAGAGCTTTTGTTTTGCACTCGTAGATATTTAATCATTCACTTCAATTAATATTCTTTCAGATATAGGTATGCAAATATACAAAGCTGAATAGGCGCTTAGTCTTTCTATCCATCACTTTTTAGAAAGAAATATCTAACTTAAGTTTTATGTATAATTTGTTCATGGACAAGCAGTATATTACACCAAAATGGTATCAGCCATATTACCGAGCTTGATTTGGAAAGAGGCAAAGTGACTGATATTTTGAGTGTGATGCAAGTGTAAAAATAGATCCTGTATATTAGGGTCTAAATCATACCTCACAAAATGAGAGCACTCCCCAGCTAGACAGATTTCTGATGGAGATTGTGTATTATTATCTAGAACAAATATTCAACTTGGTAAGGCACAATTACCACAACATCAATTCTAGGATAATAAACAACTTACCCATTCTGAGGCTGTGAGAAAACAAATTGCTATAACTGATCTATTAATGATAGCGATTTAAAAGTGTTAAGAACTTGGGGAATTAAAACGTAGGTTTAGACAAGAACCTGGAGTAGATGTACCATTCCACGTATGTCTGACTTTATATTTTTTAATGCATTGAAACCTCCTGAAGAGACCAGAGAATTGGAAAAAAATTTGGACACACCTCCATGTGTTATTTCCTGACTGAAGGGTAGGTAAAAGGATAATTAGTGAAATCTGTAAGATAGATGAACACTTACGGAAGAAGAAAACCACAAAGGCCATTCACCCCAGGTAGAGAAAGAGTCTAATCAGGTTAAAAATGAGAGAAATAGCCTTCTGTGCAGGTTCTGATTGTGTGAATTTTCTGACTCAATAATGAGAGAACCAAAGTACACATGAAAAAAAAAATCCAACAAAAAATTGCTGAAAACCAGTAATTTTCCCTTGTAGATTTTAAAAATGTAAACAAGGGAAGCACAATAAGAGTATAAAAAGGATGCTCATTGCAGAATTATTTTTAATAGCTCAAATCTCAACCTAAATATTGAATAATAGGAGAATGATTATGTAAATAATGGTTTAGTTGTAATGAAAAAATACTAAACAGATATTCAAAATCATGTTCAAAAAGTTAATGACACAGAAATATTCATACAATTTAAAGGACAAAAGCAATCTAGAAAATGCAATTTATGCTATTAACATGATTACTTTATATATATGTGTACACATAAAAACATTACAGTTTGAACTAGAATCAAATTAGTATGCTTCCCATCATAGAGGTCATAATGTTTTCTTCTTCCTTTTATATCCTTTTAAAATTCTCTGCACTAAGAAAATATTGCTTCTCTAATTAGAAAAAAATTCCGAAATAAATAAATAAATAATAAATAAAAAGTGTTAAGACTAAAATTTTTTCCAACCTGTAAGATAAAAGGTTAGCCTGGCACAGCTTCATGGATGCTGAGTGAGAGGCAAAGTACTTTATTAATCATGACAGCAGCAGACAGCATGAGCTTCGTGTTCTCACTGGTCCCCTTAGCCCTCAAGTCCCACAGAGGTGAGGAGGAAAAATATGCGTACATGGAGTCTATTTGTATCACAGTCCAGATACCCTGAGTTTAAGAAACCAGCATCTTTTGGAGCTTCTAGCAAATGTGCCTAAAGTTTGTCCCAAAGGGAGAGAATATCTTTATTATACCCTTCAGGAAACAAGTCTGCACTCTGCCTCCAATGGAGATGTTATCTCTATCTTCAAAGCTGTCTGCTATTAAAAACATCCTTGAAAAGATGGTTTGCCAAAAAACATCCAATGCCTCTTGTTTAGATCATGTGCAGAAATTTAAGAGATTCATTGCGAGTATTGTCTCCCAACGGAAGATAAATCTCCAAAATCAGTGCCTACTATGTCTTTATATTCTGAATGTGTTGGCAAAAGGAATAGTGCCTTTAAGATATTGCTGTTACAATCATTAGTACTGACATCCCACTCCCTGAGTCTGCAATAAACTTCTTCATAGGATAGTACTAGTACTTGCATTATCATCCTATTAAGGATCCGTGGACTTGATATCTTCTTGTGACACCGGCATTTCACTGCTAAACAAACATTGACTTGTCCTTTGGTTATTACAGGTGGTTTCCTGCATCTGTTTCTTTCCAAAGGAATCCCTGAGTCAAGGATTAGAGCTGATCCCTCAAACACATACTATGAGGGGAAGGTGGGATGAGGATCTTTGCGTAACCAGCCTACTTCAGGAGTCAGATGTGAATAGGCAAAATACATCTCTAACATCACTGAGATATATCCTCAAGCCCGAGTCTATAAAATTTTTAAAAAGTAGGCTATTAGGTAGACAGAATGAAACTATCTGACTTTGGTCCATATACTAAAACCCCTTCTTCCACAAATGAAATTCCTCTATTGCTCAAAAGGATTCCTCAGATATCTAAATTCATTATTAAATCTTAATTATTTGTGACATTACAGAGGTTGAATTCTACTACTTACATTCTTTGGTCTTTACTTTAATTCTTTATTTTATTTTATTTTATTTTATTTTTGAGATGGAGTCTTGCTCTGTCGCCGAGGCTGGAATGCAGTGGCGCTATCTCAGCTCACCACAAGCTCCCCCTCCCAGGTTCACACCATTCTCCTAAGTCAGCCTCCCAAGTAGCTGGGACTACAGGTGTCCGCCACCATGCCCAGCTAAATTTTTGTACTTTATAGTAGAGATGGGGTTTCACCATGCTAGACAGGAGGGTCTTGATATCCTGACCTCGTGATTCACCAGCCTCAGCCTCCCAAAGTGCTGGGATTACAGGCGTGAGCCACCACACCCCTCCTAATTCTTCTTTATTACAGTTAGAGACCTAAGTTAAGTTACCACGAGTAACATGGGCAAATGTCACATTATTTACCATAACTATAATGTTAAAAAAATCACTTGATCCAGTGGTTTTTATTTTCGCTACTACTAGCTCTGTGTTTTCCAGCATTCAGTTTGAAAAGAAGTCGGATCTAAAAAAGCACATTGGCTTCATAGAAAAGTCCATAAATGGAATAACAATATTAAAATCACATAGTTTTTTTGTAAAGTGGTCATGGAAACCAGTGCTTTAATGGAAAAGCAATAATTTACCATTACGGTAATTTTCAGGATTTGCAAACACCAATTCAGTAGAAAAACGAAGAAAATGAGTAGAGTGCATGATGATTA
This sequence comes from Colobus angolensis palliatus, assembly GCF_000951035.1. NCBI lineage: Eukaryota > Metazoa > Chordata > Mammalia > Primates > Cercopithecidae > Colobus > Colobus angolensis. The sequence continues at coordinate 3,420,306 of NW_012115066.1, read as the reverse complement.
TGCTAGCTTTCTTTTATATCTCTGTTCATATGACCTGCTAAATAAATGATTGTAAATTTAGTTAATGATTACGCTGGAACACAAGTTGATAGGCTTGGCTCTGTGTCTCCACCCAAGTCTCATCTGGAATTATAGTCCCCGTAATCCTCATGCGCTGAGGGAGAGACCAGGTGGGAGATGATTGGATCATGGGGGCGTTTTTTCCGCATGCTGTTTTCATGATAGTGAGTGAATTCTTACAAGATCTGATGGTTTTATAAGGCAGTCTGCCCTGCTCTTGCTGGCTCTCTCTTGCCTGTTGCTATGTAAGATGTGCCTCTTCCCCTTCCACCATGATTGTAACTTTTCTGAGGTCTCCCCAGCCACGCAGAATTGTGAGTCAACAAAACCTCTTTCTTTTATTAATTACACAGTTTCAGGTATGTCTTTATAAAGCAGTGTGAAAACTGACTAATACACAAATCTTCCCTTTTTTTCATTCTACTTACCTAGCAACAGTTAGATAAATAAAATACTCTCCATACCAAGGACAATGCTTGCTATATAGGCAAGTTTTAAAAAATCACTATTTTTAACATTGATATCTGAAAAAGTTAATATGAAGTGTTACAGGACAAAAGTAGATCACAATATTATTTCTTTAGGTTGAAATGAGGATGTATTTTTCCCTTCTGTGAGGAAGAATTTATCTCTATATTTAAAGTAGTCAAGTCCAACTACTTGTACTTATGATTGTGGTTTTGTTTTGTTTTTAATGTTTCTGCCCCTTATATAAATTTCCTAAAACACATTTAACCTATAGCATTATTTTAGTCTTCAAGTGTCATCTAATTTTTTAATAATAAAATATGATTTAATACAATAACAATTTAGTGGCAAGAAGAAGAAAATATGTAGCTTATGTTGCTCCAACTCTTAATCCCTTTATTCACCCAGTCCACAAATATTAACTAAGTTAATGTTTACAACTTCAGAGGTTCTCAAATTTACATTCCTATAAGTTGTTTAAACTTAGGCAAACCAGGGTAACTTTTTATGTTTTAGACTCCTCTTATGTAAAATGTGGTTAAAATAGTACTTACTTCATATGATTGATGTTAGATTAAATTAAATCAACATATATATAGAACTTACAGTAGCAACTACATCATATAAAAAACTCAATAGTATTTGGCTATTGTTATTTTTTATCATTTTTACTCCTTTATTGAAGTATGGTTAAAGTCTACTCACTAACTAGAAATTCTAGTTCCTTCTTTCCCCTCTTTTTCTTTTCACCTGCTGTTTTCATCAAAGTAATCTGTCTAAAGCACAATTCAGATCTTTCTTGCTCAAAACCCTCAGTACCTCATACAAATTCTAACCACTACAATTTGACCCCAATCTAGTCCCTCCACATGTATTTCATACAACTGCCCTTGCCTACTTTACAAGCTACAAAAATAGGAATAGTCAGAGTTCTGAGCTTTCTTGATGTCATGCATTTCCTCATGCTTTCTGGGTATTTCACTTGAGATTTCTCCAACAACCCATAGTTGGCTGAAATCTTTCATCCTTCAAGTTTTATTTTAGAATGAAGCTTCCCCAGAAGATATTTCTGATCCTCACAACTAAAGATAAATTCACAACTAGCTAGAACAATACAACCCATCTGTCTTTTGAGCTCCCCACAATACTTTGCTAGTATTTTTCCCATATAGATTCCTAGCTTACTTTTTTTTTTCTTTTCTTTATGAAACGGAGTGTCCCTCTGTTGCTGAGGCTGGAGTGCAGTAGCTTGATTGTGGCTCGCTGCTGCAGCCTCAAATTCCTGGACTCAAGCAACCCTCCCATCTCAGCACTCTGAGTAGCTCAGAGTATAGGCATGTACCACCACACCCGGCTAATTATGTATTCACTAATATATCTAACATACATTAATGTATATATTAGTATAGACCATGTTGTAATAATAGTAATCATTGGTATATGTAAACATTGGTATATTTATTATACGTATTGTATTTACATGTGTGTGTATATAAATAAATATACATAGAAAGAATATCCTCCTCCAAAATGTGCCCACTAAATTTTGCTGACATTCTACAAACTTCCAAAGGAGCAATTCTTAAAACACTGGAAATAATGATGAGATCTTTCAATTGAGTTCAAATAGGCTTTGAGAGAGTTATTTCAGTCTAGTATTGTCAAGTCCAACTACTTGTACTTATGATTGTGATTTTGTTTTGTTTTTAATGTTTCTGCCCATTACATAAATTTCCTAAAACACATTTAACCTATAACATTATTTTAGTCTTCAAGTTCTTCTTTGTAGAACCCATAGGGGTCTTCGGAGGAACACAGAAGCAATCTTACATATGGCCTAGAAGCAATTCTGAAGGAGAGAGATAACTAACCACAGGAGCCTAGTTCACCTTGAAAATGGACTCTGAAGAGCTGTAGCTCTACATCACAAAGAAAATATCCCCAGGGCCTCATTGCTGCCTATCCCCAACTTGTGCTATACACATGCAAGATTCAGTACTACATGGTGAGAATGGAAGCTTTCAGAAGTGTGAGAAGTGATGATCAAAGTGAGCTGATGGCACTGGGGGAAGGACACATTTTCAAAGAGGGCAAAAACAACTAGTGCAAATTATACCTTAGAGGATCTAGAGTTCAAACAGTCTTTACTTTAACTGCAAGTGAGGAGACAATACTTTTGAAAAATAATTTTCTTTTTCACATATGCATTTATTATTTTTAAATTAATGTAAAAGTCATGATATAGCCATTTGGAAATAATAGTATTTCTATGACCTCTAAAATCTAGGCAGTAAAAGAGTCAGCATTCTCTCTTTTAGAAGACATCTTTTAGGACTCAAACATGGTTGAGAATGCATGAGAATACAATTGTGTGATTCTTCTTTAAAACCACTCTTTGTATTTTTTGCTGAAAAAGTAACAGACTTGCTAAGGGATGTGTAATGCTATCATGGTGTATTGCATAATAATTTTCATGCATTGGCTTTTAATCTTATGCTGTAACTTCAGCACACCACATAGCTGTTCTGACATCTACTAGCAAGTCCATCATTTACAATTGCACAGAAATCTAGGACACTGTTCAACAGCCATTTTTTCTAAAGGGCCAGATAGTAAATACTTCAGGCTTTGCATGACATATTGTCTTTATTGCACCTACTCAAGTCTGCTATTGTAGTTCCAAACCAACTATGTGCAATATTTAAGTAAATAGTTGTACTCCAAACAAAACAAAATAAAGCTAACAAACAAAAAACAGGTAGTGAGCCAGATTTGACCAGGTCATACTTTATCAACTATTAGTCTAAAACATTATTTTAATGTTATAGCTACAAATTGAAGAGTGTTGTTAGGATAAAAGAACCCCTGTTTATCTGTGTTATATTTTCCTTCTTGCATTTTATTCATTCATCTTACGCTCTAGTCAAGGGAATACACTTATTGTTATCCTTACTTTGTTTGTATTTTCTCGCATTTGAAACATCAATCCTGCCAGAAATTCCTATCTTAACATATTCTTGCCCAGAAATCTCATTTATATTTCAAAGACCAACACTAAACTTGCTTTTTTTTTTCACTTTTTTCTTCTTCAGTTGTATTATTCTTCCTCTTATGTCTTAAAGCATTGTGTCTGCAGAGTTTTTAAATTCCTCTCAGTTCAATTCTCTGCAATATTGTTGTTTATCAACATGTATTGAGATGAATTAATTCACTTCAGACTTCTTCCCTTTTCAAATTGACCAGCACAGCGTTTTCTATAAAATGTTCAATAAACAGTTATTCTGCTAATAATTGCCTCAGTAAGCACTTATATTTGGAAGGGGAAAGAAAAACATTTAAGGTAAATGTCATGGGATCAGTCTGGCTAGAAAACTCCAAGTAAATCATGAGTCACTTAGTCTTTATTTCCATATTACTTTTACAACAGCACCTACCCATACTGAGGACTTCCAAACTTGGCTGAGAATCTTGAACACTTGATACCATATTTTTGATATTATATTTTAAAATAAGAAATTGTTATAATGTATCAAAATTGATTCATCTGATTTACGAAATCATTTAATTTCCCTTGTAAAATCTAAGGGAAATATCACGTAAATATGTAAACAGCTTTTAAAACAAATAAGGGTGATTGTTTTCTAATGACATCTAAGTTTATGTTTTATTAGTATTTCCATATAATCAAAGATAATTGTATTCTTCTTTGAGAATATGTCACCAGACATTAGAAAATTGCACATTATCAAGTAAATATTACTCTCTCCCATGTAATATGTATATTCACCAACAAACTAATCAGTTTTTTCTCCTTAATTCTTACTCAATAGGAGATACTCAATTTTTAATAAATAAATTTTAGAAAAGAAAATCATGAAAGTCAAGGATAGATAGTATTTTCATGAAAATGCTTATTCCTACATCTTTTTTCAAGAATTTTCTTATTTATCATTTTTTCCTTTTTTTTTTTTCCAAAAATTATCCTAGTTCTCATAGCATTTTACTGTTATGAAAACTCACCTACATTTACACAGAGCTTTGTTTTTTGCCCCTCATTTGGAAATGAGATTTCTCTTTCTGTTCTGGGGTCTTTTAGGTTTAAATGATCATTGTGAGAGATAATCACTGAGAGCTGCAAGGGACAAGACAGGGTCAACAGGAGGCTGCAGTAATGAGAATTAGAGCTAAGTCTTTATTCTGGATCATAAATCAGGTCTTAAAATACCAGATAAGAGTTCAGAATAATACCCAGAAGGCAGAATTTTAAACACAAGCTGAAACTGCCATTGCAAAAATTATAACTAAGAAAATTATGACAGTGAAAGAGATCGGACCTAACAAACTCCATCTTGTTTCTAAACTTTAAGCTGTCCTTGTTCATTCCTGGGCATAGGCTGGACTAACCTAGGGAAGGAATTTAGTTTATGGTTTGACTCTGAAGCAAAATTGATAATAGCCCTTTCCTGAAAAGACCACCTTCTTGCTTTGGGACCAATCAGCCTTTGTAGGCCTAGCACATTAGCTAAAACATTCAAACTTACTGTTTAGGGCTCATGTAGCCTCTGGCTGCAAGTCTGAACCTCCTCAAATTGTTCCTGGGGATAACATCACTATTGTAAAACATAAGATCAGTGCTTGAGATATTTTGCAGACCCTGCACTCTGATGGATCACTTGACATCACTCTGGTACTCTGACTCAACCAGTCCTGCAATACCACCCAGGAACAGAAGATAGCAAGAAAACCTCACCTCCACTGTCCCGTGATTCCATCTGCAACCTGAGCTCTCCCCACTTGCCGAGCCCCTATCTGCCAAATTATCTTTAAAAACTCAGATCCCTGTATGCTAGGGGAGACTGATTTGAGTAATAATAAAACTCTGGCCTCCCACATAGCCAGCTCTGCATGAATTACTCTTTCTCCATTGCAATTCCCTGTCTTGATAAATCAGCTCTGTCTAGGCAGCGAGGAAGGTGAACCCACTGGGTGGTTACAAATTGAAGACGTCTTAGGATATTTATAAGTCTTGAATCTACAAAGTCAGCCCAGTTATAATGGGAACTAGTTATTTATGTTAAAGTAGATTCTCTGGATTCAAGTTACCAAAAGAAAATTGATGAAGTGAAAGTAGAAAAGAGGAATTTATTTCAAGGAAATAGAGGCTAACTCTTGTGTCCAACAATAGGATGACAGGAACTAAAAATGAGAACTGCAAAGTTGTCAGGACTCCAGCTCTTGACTCTGTCTTTCTCTCCAATGCTTTCACTGTCTCTTCCAGAACATACCTTTCTCTTGTCCTTCTTTGTATACATCACAGGAAAAATAAGGCTAAACTATTTATCCTTAAGCAACTAATTTAGAATGTCCTTATCCTAACTTCAAATCTCTAAGAGTGAGAGTTTATACACTTTTAAAAAGTCTAAAACAAGAGTACAAGATTTTGATAAAATATAGGTTCAAGGATGTTAACTCTAATCTTGTTTATAAGAGAAAAAACACACAAGAGCCCAATAAGAGGGGCATTTAAAAATTATAGTATATTCACAGAATGCTATTTTTTAAAATAATACTGAAAATTCAGTAGCAGGTATATGTAATTTTTTTCTTCTGTAAGATAAGTAAACTAAGTTTGGAGAATGTTTATATTCTATGACTTCATACTAAAAAAAGGTCTCATATAAGCCTTGAAATATTCTGCTTCCCAGTTACAATCAACAGTTGTTCTTATCTGTTATCCTAGAAATGCAAGTATATACACCAGAGCATTGGAAAACCATTAACCATATTGCTCATTTAGTTGTTGGTATTTGAGTGTTTTAGAAAAAAGTGTATATTTTCTTAAGGGATACATGAATTCCATAGTCCTCTGTGAATTTATTCATTGTCTTGTAAACCATGGGTCTTTTTGGTTAGTCAGAAAGCTCTAAACTTGGTCCAGTCTACCTATCTCACCTGCATGGGATGCTCCAATAAAAATTCTGACTCCAGAAGTTTCAAATTCAAATTCATTTTATATAAATTCACTTCCCTGAGGAGCTGAAAACTAAACTCAGATACTTCAACAATGTATACTTATTGGAGAGGGTGGGAGAATATTGAGGCATAAACATGAGCCTATACAAAGCTCCAGAGATAAGAAGAAAAGTTGGTTTTTCTTTGTTTTTGCTGTTGTAATTGTAATTTTTTAAGTAATTGATATTTAAACTCAAAATCCAAAAAAGTCCGTAAGTACGTATGGATACAAATGCATGATTGAATAAACAGATAAATATATAAGTAAATAAGAGACTATTCTCCCATGAAAAAGAATTTAAGTAATTTTTAGAGATATTTCGAAGGAGGTGAAGCATACCTCTTAACTCCTCAAGTATGGGTTGTACATAATGACCTCCTTGTACAAACTACACTATGGAAAGGGGGGCTGAAAAAGTAACTCTGCAGTGAAGAAACATGACAAACAATACTTCAAGCAAAGTAATTAAATTTAACAGCCACAATGAAAAATTATGTTGATAGTATGTACCCTTGATATTACGTGATAACAATGTCATCTTAGAGACAATAAAAGAAGGAAATTGCAGAAATGTAGCATGCAGCAAAACCTGAGAGACATTCATTTATAATATGAATGTGAACCTTCCTGAACCAGGCCTGTGCAGTAAGTATTGCAGTCTTTATCCTCCTGGTGCTCACCTTTCTAGTGTGAAAGAGGGTCAATCAACAATTAAGTCAATAAGAAAATAAGTGTACATTGTGATCATTCCTATGAAAGAAATAGGCATAACACCTACACCCTATGCATTATATTATAGTGACCCAATTGTTATTCCTTTCTTAGTATTTCGTGCTACCTATGTTATCAAAACACCAGGGGTTCTGTCTAGGTCCTATTGCTTGCCGTATAGAAAGCCAGTCATTGGAACAGTGAGTATTGCTGGGAAGAAGGTTTTAATTGGGTGTCACAGCTGAGGAGGTGGATGAGTCTGAAATCCATCTCCACAACTGGCCAAAGTTAAGTATTTATATAGCATGGAAGAAATGTAACTACGTGTAGGAAAACAGGAATTAGGGATATCTGAGGAAGAAAAGTTGGCCACAGGAAGTACATGGTAATTTAGGCAACCATGACAGGTAAGGGGTCTGGCATCTCATTGCCCAGATGTGGTGATCTGTAAGTTTCAATTCCTTGATACTATTCGGGCTTTCTAAAAAAGGTGCCCAAATAAGACAAATGTAAATTCCTCAAGTTTTAAGACTGGGAGAATTGATACTATAAATACCTGTTCTATGAGACAATTGGGTGGTTTCACCTACAACCCATACCTTTGTTCCTAATTTCAGAACTCACTTGACAATATTGACAGATTAGTGTACTTTAAATCAGCCAGTGTTTGGAGATTCTATAGCAGTTCCAAGGAGTAAAGATGTTTCTGACTGCCATGGGGTATGGGCATACATGTGTGTTTTAAATCGTAGGAAGTGGATATTCTGTAGCCCCATTTGAATTTGGAAAAAAATTACAGAAAAAAGTTGTGAAAATTTATGAAATAATGCAAACATGAATATTAATGCCTTCCTATATAAAAAAGAGTGAATTTTTAACCAATTCATATTACTTTCAACAATTATTTAGGATGCATTTTACTATACATTTCAGAAGCATTGCACATATAGTCTAAAAAAAAAGTTTGTTTTTTCATTTGTTGCTGTTCTTGCTTCATAGAAAGGAGATTTTTCCTTGGCATCTAAGAGCACAGGTTATGGAATATCATAAATCAAGAATATGAGAAGAATTTGAGGCTACTTAAACAAGTCAGGATACGAAGATCAATGATGGCTTCCACTTCTCTATTAGATATCACAACCACAAAACCCTCATGTCTGCTTCCAAGATATTTCAGTTTATGAATCTAAATAAAAATAAAATTTTGTTTTGGCCAGGCACAGTGACTCCTGTCTGGAAATCTCAGCACTCTTAGGAGACCGAGGCGGGTGGATCACAAGGTCAGGAGTTGGAGACCAGCCTGATCAACATGGTGAAACCCCATCTGTACTAAAAATACAAGAGAATTAGCCAGGTATGGTGGCACGTACCTGTAGTTCCAGCTACTGGGAGGCTGAGGCAAGAGAATCGCTTGAACCCAGGAAGTAGAGTTTGCAGTAAGCCAAGATCACGCCACTGCACTCCAGCCTGGGTGACAGAGTGAGACTCCATCTAAAAAAACTAAGTTTTTGTTTGAAACTTAGTTTCACATAATCAACTTTTGTACTTACCTGACCCTTGTGTGTTTTAAAACTTAGTTTCAGGTAATCAACAATATAAAACAATTTTGCTTAGAGTAAGATCTAATTTTTTAAAAATTCTTAGTGGATATTTTCTAGTTTTTCCATGGTTGTTCTTTTATTTGATATTGTTTTACAATTATTTAAAAGAAATTTTTGTTTGATAAGCAAAAATAAATTTGAATTAAAAGAAAAAGAACTATTTTGTATATTTGTTTTTAGATTTTAATCAGTCTTAGATTTCATGTTTTGCTGTTTTTTAAATTTGTTTTTCTTTGTTTTTTAAGCTTTTGAGGTTAAAGGTAATACTAGAGATTGAAGCTTTTGGATGTTATTGTAAGTTTCTGGACTTCAAGAAGACCACAGAGCTTCTGGATCCTTTGAAATTGAAGAGAATTAGATAGAAAGCAATGATTCATCTTTGAAAGCTCTCGATTACTTAATTTCAAAGTCATAATTAAAGCAAAAAATATTTTCTAAGGATGACTAAGCACAAGTAAACAACTCTGTGAAGAAATTCTTATGAATTCTAAATCTTAGTTTAACAACAACCTTGGTTCAGTGGTTGCAGAGCAATCAAACAGGAGAAAAATAATAAGACCATAATTTGAAATATATTGGAAAATATGGTTTTAATAGATATTCAATCAATTTGAAAAGATCAGTTAATGAGTTAGAATGAGAATGAGCACAGCTTGTGACTAGAGTTATTTCAAGATAGTTTTATATGAAGAATAATACTCTTAGTTATCTAATTTAATTTCTGTAGCAGGAAATGAAAAGCCCTTGAGTAGACATCTGAGGGATATCTTACCTGCATCCACCCCTATGTCCTCTTCTGGGAACTTCTGCTTTCTTTTTCTATCTTATTAATTTAGAGGCCAACCTGTTTGTAAAACCTAGGCCACAGTGGTCAGAAATAATTACCTGAATCTAGCTAGAGCAATTAGTCTTTTAATTTTTCAAATTAGAAAAATGAAGCGTTCTCTTCTTTGTGATTTGGATGGAATAAAATAATTCAGGAATATAGGTTTTCTGAGATGTAAGAAAGAACCTGTCTTTAGTAAGAAAAATTTAATGCCAAAATGAAGAGAGCTGAAAATATGAAAATGGAGGTAAAATATGCAGCAACAGTTGAATCCTTGCTTATGGATAGTGTTAGAATGTGACCACATCCCTGCCCTTCCAGTGGTTTTCTGGTTTCACATTTTCTTGTTCAACGACACAACAAGTAACTTTATATAATATTGTTTGAGTGTTCTTTCTGCTTAAGAATATTGTGTTCTCCTTTTCTTCTTCTTCGTGTATTTGATGTATCTCTATTAGGTTGTACGGATACAAACACGATTTTTTTTTAACAGATCTTAACATTTTATTGGAGATATAGAATAAATATTCAAAGAGACTACAGGACTTCTTTGGAAAATGGATGGAATAAGCCTTAAGTGTACTTGAGAGAGTATTATAGTTATTTTTAGCTTCAGAGCTCTTTGGTCAATATGACTTAAATGTTTACTGGAGTGTTTAAGGCAACTGAGTAGGCTAATGTTTTTAAAGTAAACATACTATCTTCTTCCCCTTTCCCTCCTTCCTTCTGTACCTTGCTATCTTCTTTTTTCCTTATTTCTTTCCTCTTTGCCTGAAAAAGCCAGTCTAAAAGGTATTCCTCAGGGGTGTCAAGTAGGGTGGCTGTCCACATGGAGGAGGGAAGGCAGCACCTTGGGAGAGGTTTGGAGCTTTATTGGCATGAAGATGGACCCCGTGAGGAAGCAATGGCAACTGTGTCAGCTTGGCACTGGAAGTAAAAGCCTGAATGTGGTGAAAAGGGTGCCTCAGAAAAGGATATCTTCAATGCCAGTGGTTGACAGTGGAGGTCAGAGCTCAAGCAGAGTGAGGAGGGCATTTTAACATCCTGCTGCAAGGTGATTGAACCAGAGCAGGACAAAGAGTGGCCATCCAAGAATCTGGCGGTGACTGCAAGAGTGAGAGGCCTGAGTAGGATGAAGAAGACACCAGTTTGTGTGTGCAGGTTGGGGAGGAGATGGAGGCAGTGATGGAAGATTGGTTATATTGGGGAGAAGGTGCATGTGATTAAATATATATATATATATAAATGTATGTATATATGTGTATATCATATATATGAATGTATGTGTATATATCATATATACATCTATATGATATATACACCCATATATATATATATATATATATGCATGTGTGTATATGATATCAGAGTAACAGAATCAGGTTTTTTACTGAGAGAAGAAAAATACAAACATGGAAAGGAAGGAACAAAAATTGACTCTTTGGTTTTTGATTCAAATTAGAAGTATCAGAGTGAATTGACTCTTTGGTTTTTGATTCAAATTAGAAGTATCAGAGTGAATTTATGGATTGTGATATCTAAATTGATTGACATAGGGAGATATACATGTAGGTATACATATATATTCTCCAACTCTTTCCTCAAAGAAAGCCCAGGAAGTGTAACACCCCTATAGCTATGATCACACTAGAAAATAAATCTTTGTTTCTAAATATTATTCTCCACTAGAGGCACCAAGGTTATGATAAATGGATAATTTCAGGATTGGAACAAGAAAAATATATGACTGGCCTAGAATAGTCTTGAAAGGGAACATACTGACCAAATCCAGAATAATTTGAACAGCAAATTAAATCATAATAGGAGTGAATTAAAAATCATTGAAGAAAGTAGAAAACCATGAGTCCATATTGGTTTAAAAAATAGAGTCACAAATAAATGGAAGAAGAGACACTCTTCCTTATTGTATAATCCCAACTACTAACTGTGTAAACGAATGACAAAATTGGAAGAATCACTATGCAGAAATCATCATGGTAAAAATTAATTCAGCCAAGAAAAATCTGTGGTGTTAAATCTAGTAGGTGTGTGTTTGATCAGTACAGGAAATTTACATAGTCTCAAAGTACCTCCTTACAAAATATTTACTAATTGAAAGGGAAAATAGGTTACCTAAAATGGAAGAACCTGGAAAATCCTATCTTAGTACAAGTGATTAATGTTTACTCATTCATAATAGGACAAACTGAAATTATTTACCACCTGATATATTACAATGAATGGGACACAATATGATTTGTGTGATTTTCCTGCCTAATGTGAATAACTTGAATTGAATCATGAGGAAAATCATAACACAAATTGAAACATATTTCACAAAATAAATGGTTTATCATCTTTAAAAATATAAAAGTTATGAAAGTCAACAATAGGGTGAAGTCAAGGACAGAAAGAAATTAAAAAGATATAACAATTAAATGCAGAAATAAACCTAATTGGCATGTTTTTCTATATTGGCACAATTTGAAAACTTAAACTGAGTCTGCTGCTATTATTATAATAAAGCATCAATATCAATTTCTTGGTTTTGATGTTTTATTATTGCTATGCAAGAATATATTTTTGCTTGTAGAAATGACACTCAGATTTTCAGAGTCAGTGAAGCATGATGTCATGGTAACTTCCAAACCAAAAAGAAAGGGTTGTACTATTTTTACAAACTTTCTAAGTATCAAATCATTTCAAATGAAAGGAAATAAAAATATTGCAAGAAGTAATGTTTTCTAAATAAACATAGTATTATCCTCATTTTTCCAGCTACTGAGCAAGGTATAGTACCAGGAACCGGGTTAACTCACCTGACTCAAACAACCATAAAGCCAGAGAAAATATATGAAATTATAGCACCCAAGATATTTGGATGCTGGTCAATGAAAAGTAGTGATCCCTGAGAGATGGAAACTAATGAGGTGAGTCTTATTTTTTGATGGCCCTTGCTCACTGTCTTAAAAAGGTTTCCAAATCAAAGTGAAGGGCAGGCAATCCCAAGAGAAGTTAAATGGAAGAGATGGAGCTTTCCTGAATTCATGAAAAGAACAATCCAAAAGGATTAGAGAAACCATGCTCAGGCCCCATAAAGGCATGAATAGTGCCTGCTTCCAACAACCATGACGGGAAACCTTGTAAGTCAGGGACATCAGTTAGACTACCAAAAAGGGTTTTGACTCACTATGAGGGAATCATTAACCCTAGACTAACTACAGCTGTAAATTGGACTAAGCTTTAAAAAAGACCTGAAAAGATAAAATTGTTTGCAATTAGTTTGACTGCATCTCATAACAAAATTCAAAATATTTATTTCAAAGGAAAAATATTCTGTACCACAAATGTAACATAGAGTTTTTGATCAAATGTTAAGTGTTCGATCAAAACCTGTATCACATAGAAAGTAACAGGAAGAATCTCTATAATGACAAAAAATGATTCTATCTAAACTATCCTTGGTATGTAACTGATGATAGATTTAATAAGCAAGGAGATTAAAACAGTTATTATAACTATACTCTGTTTGTTGAAGATAAAGATAAAATGCTGAACATATTAAGTGAATATTGAAGATTTTAAAAATGATCCAACTGAACTTCTTAGTAATAAAAACTATAGTGTCTGCGAGGAAAAATACATTATTAGTAAGTATAGAATTGTAAATAAAACTAAAAGATTAATCTCACACTGTTATACATATCTTTGATCTTTCCACTTTTTTTCATCTTCACTATGCACTAGTTTCTGAGAGCAATGCGTTAAACATTTGAAACTATTTCAGAACACTTGATTTATTTGTTTTTCCCTGGAGCTCAGTCAGTTTATGCGTGATATATGATATTTTGTTATTTGCCTTTAGGTTGATGATGGTTTTATGTGCTTGTTCAGTTGTTTCTTTTACTGTTTTCTATTTCATTATCTTTCACTGCTTTTTTTATATGAATAAAATATTATTACCTGTAAGAATTAGAAACTCAGGATTTTTTCTTTCATGTTTGCTATTTTTATCCTATATTATACATTTTCAATTTTCCAGTTTTATTCCTTGAATTTTTTTTTCTTTTGACAAAACTATTCAACATATTGTTAAATCTTCTTAAACTAAAATGAGAGACTTCTGTTTTACCTAACAAATTTGTTTGTTCTATATTTACTGTAAGTGCTGGTATATGAGATCATACTTCTGGGCACTGTTTTTGCTTCTGCATCTTCCTTGTTTCCTTATCTATTGGCTAGCTATAGTTTCATATGTCTTAAAATCTATATAATTTTTTCTCGATTATTGATCTTGATCATTGTTTTATTTATTGACTAATTTTTTAAGACAGTCTCACTCTGTCACTCAGGCTGGAGTGTAGTGGCATGATCACTCAGCTCACCACACAGCCTCATCCTTCCAGACTCAAGCAATCCTCTCATCCCAGCCTCCCAAGTAGCTAGGGCTACAGGTATGTACTATCACACTCAGCTAAATTTTTTATTTTTTGTAGAGATGAGTTTCTCTATGTTGCCCAGGCTGGTCTCACACTACTGGGCTCAAATAATCCACCAGCCTTGGCCTCCCAAAGTTCTGGGATTACAGTTGTGAGCCACTGCACCCAGCCCAATTATTTCTCTTAATTGCTTACCCACTAATGTATTATCCTTATCTATCTATCTATATATATTGTACAACAATATGGTTACTAGAACATGTTCTCATTTTACTCATCACTACCATTCTGATATTATCCAAATTTTGTTTTCTAGGTTGTAGTGGAATATCTTGCTTTGGAGTGAGTCTTTTGGACAGCAGTAAGTGTTCATAAGCCCTTTGATTAACATTCAATCCCATATCTCTTTCAACATTTCTTGAATTTAGCTTTTTTTTTTTTTTAGGTAGAAATCATGGATTTCTCTTTTTTTTTATTTTTTATTATACTTTAAGTTCTAGGGTACAGTGCACAACGTGCAGGTTTGTTACATATGTATACATGTGCCATGTTGGTGTGCTGCACCCATTAATTTGTCATTTACATTAGGTATATATCCTAATGCTATGCCTCCACCCTACCCCCATCCCACGACAGACCCCAGAGTATGATGTTCCCCTTCCTGTGTCCAAGTGATCTCATTGTTCAATTCCCACATATGAGTGAGAATATACAGTTTTTGGTTTTCTGTTCTTGCAATAGTTTGCTGAGAATGATGGTTTCCAGCTGCATTCATGTCCCTACAAAGAACATGAACACATCCTTTTTTATGGCTGCATAGTATTCCATGGTGTATATTTTCTTTATCCAGTCTGCCATTGATGGACATTTGGGTTGATTCCAAGTCTTTGCTATTGTGAATAGTGCCGCAATAAACATACGTGTGCATGTGTCTTTATAGCAGCATGATTTATAATCCTTCGGGTATATACCCAGTAATGGGATGGCTGGGTCAAATGGTATTTCTAGTTCTAGATCCTTGAGGAATCGCCACACTGTCTTCCACAAGAACTAGTTTACAGTCCCACCAACAGTGTAAAAGTGTTCCTATTTCTCCACATCCTCTCCAGCACCTGTGTTTCCTGACTTTTTAATGATCACCATTCTAACTGGTGTGAGATGGTATCTCATTGTGGTTTTGATTTGCATTTCTCTGATGGTGAGTGATGATGAGCATTTTTTCATGTGTCTGTTGTCTGCATAAATGTCTTATTTTGAGAAGTGTCTCCTTTAGCTCAGAGAAGTTTGATCGTCTGATGCGTTCTTCTCTCAACTCATGAAAGTCATTTTCCATCCAGCTTTGTTCCGTTGATGTTGAGGAGCTGCATTCCTTTGGAGGAGGAGAAGTGCTCTGAGTTTTAGAATTTTCAGCTTTTCTACTTTCTTTTTTTCCCCATCTTTGTGGCTTTATCTACCTTTGGTCTTTGATGATGGTGACATACAGATGGGGTTTTGGTGTGGGTATCCTTTCTGTTTGTTAGTTTTTATTCTAACAGTCAGGACCCTCAGCTGCAAGTCTGTTGGAGTTTGCTGGAGGTTCACTCCGGACCCTGTTTGCCTAGGTATCAGCAGCAGAGGCTGCAGAAGAGTGAATATTGCTGAACAGCAAATGTTGCTGCCTGATCATTTCTCTGGAAGCTTTGTCTCAGAGGGGTACCTGGCCATGTGAGGTGTCAGTCTGCCCCTACTGCAGGGTGCCTCCCAGTTAGGCTACTCGGGGATCAGGGACCCACTTGAGGAGGCAATCTGTCCATTCTCAGATCTCAGACTCCATGCTGGGAGTACCACTACTCTCTTCAAAGCTGTCAGACAGGGACATTTAAATCTGCAGAGGTTTCTGCTGCCTTTTGTTTGGCTATGCCCTGTCCTCAGAGGTGGAGTCTACAGAGGCAGGCAGGCCTCCTTGAGCTACAGTGGGCTCCACCCAGTTCTAGCTTCCTGGCTGCTTTGTTGATTTACTCAAGACTCAACAATGGCGGGCACCCCTCCCCCAGCCTCGCCGCCACCTTGCAGTTAGATCTCATTGCTGTGCTAGCAATGAGGGAGGCTTTGTGGGCGTGGGACCCTCAGAGCCAGGGGTGGGATATAATCTCCTGTTGTGCCGTTTGCTAAGACCCTTGTAAAAGCACAATATTAAGGTGGCAGTGACCTGATTTTCCAGGTGCTGTGTGTCACAGTTTCCCCGTGTCAAGGAAAGGGAATTTGTTTACCCCTTGTGCTTACTGGGTGAGGCAATGCCTTGCCCTGCTTCGGCTCTCGCTCGGTGGGTGGCACCCACTGTCCTGCACCCACTGTCTGACATGCCCCAGTGATATGAACCCAGTACCTCAGTTGGAAATGCAGAAATCACCTGTCTTCTGTGTCACTCACGCTGGGAGGTGTTCCTATTTGGCCATCTTCTTTTTTTTCTTTCTTTCTTTTTTTTTTGAGATGGAGTCTCACTCTGTTGCCAGGCTGGAGTGCAGTGGCACAATCTCAGCTCACTGGAATTTAGACACAAGAATGTTTTCAAAATGGGTTTCTATTTGCTAATCATTCAGATGTCTAATATACCCAATGATGTTTTTATTATTAAATGATCATCCTTAAACAATAATTTGGTTGGTTATAAAATTATAGGTTAAAAGTTTTCTGCATTCATATATTGAACAGGGTAGGGAATATACATTAGTATAATAAACTACCCTGAAATTTCACAATAAATTTTATTGCTTGGTCTCATCACGGTCTGAAGCAGATCAAGCTGTACTCCCAAGCATCCCTCTCAACATAGTAACTTAAAGATCTAGGATCTAGAGAACAGGAACTACTTTATTTACTGAAGTAGTCCATGTACAAAGAAGGACGTTACATATTTAGTAAGTGATCAAAAAATATCTGTTGCATTAAATAATGAATAAAAATTAAATTAATAATTTATTATAACTTTAAAAATAACTTAGCCAGGCATGGTAGCTTATACCTGAAATCCTAGTGCTTGGGAGGGCAAGGTGGGAGGATCATTTGAGCCTAGCAGTTGCAGACCAGTCTGGGCAACATAAGAAGCCCCCGTCTCTACAATTTTTTTTTTAATTAGCCAGGTGTGATGGTGTGTGCCTGTCCTTCCGGCTGTTAGGGAGGTTGATGTAGGAGGATTGCTTGAACCCAGGAGGTCAAGTCTGCAGTAAGCCGTGGTTGCAACACTGCACTCTAGCATGGGTGACAGAGTGAAATCTTGTCTCAAAAAATAAAAAAGCAAATAATAAAAAATAATGAAAAGTGGAATTGGAATGTGTCTAATACAAAAAAAATGACAAAGGTTTGAGGCAATGAATAGCCCAATTACCCTGATTTGATCATTACCCATTGTATGCCTTTATCAAAACATCACATGTACTGTGTGCATATATTCAACAGCTAGGTACTCATAATAATTAGTTTTTTTAAAGTAAATAAAAATATGGATATAAAAATAGAAAAACTTTTTAGAGTCACAAGTACCGTAGAGGGAATAAATATTTGTAACTTAGTATGTCATTTGTTTAATTTATCAAAATATACTGTATGAGTTGCAGTAAGAATTTATTCTAATTCAGAATACAATTAGTTTACATCTCTATCTGAGTGTGAATAGATGCCCAGACACATAATTATGTGATCTTTTTCTTAATAATGTGAGAAAAGTTTCTAAAATACTTGTTAATTGAATGTTAGATGAGAAAGATAGGGAATACAGAGCATATAACGAATCTTATTGTTTTCAAGTTATCACTCCCCTTTTCTTTACCACTTCTTTCTCTAACTGTTCTCCATAGTTATGGTAATATTTACTCTGAGTTTTCTCAATATAAAAAATGAGGCTTTTTTAGTCATTTGCTATTATTGAATCAGTCCTCTTTTCTTTTGTGTTATAAATTCAATTGCAATTTTTAAAGTAATATGCCAGTTCATACAATGTATATTTACATCAATAAATTCAGGTGGCTACAAACATTTGACTATCTTACCAAAAGTCACAATCTTAATATCTAGAACCCTTATTACTTATTTACGGTTGTAATGAAAGTTCATAACACACAGTAAAGAGACAGAAAATATAATTATATTGTCTAAGAATTATTTTTACTCAGCATCTAATTAATAAGTCAACACTCAATGTCATTAAGTCATTGTTTAAGATAGCACTACTATGCCCTATTGAGGTACCTTTTCTTTCTTATACTTCTGACCCTAATCCCCAAACTGATGTTCCTTTCTCAAGGTCAATTTTCTGACATGTCATTAATTATTTTTCCATTTTGTTTAATCCTGTTACCTATGGTAGTTTGTCAGATCTTTTGAATTTAGACACATGTGGTTGTTTGCTAGAGGGTCTAAAACACATTAGGAATCTCGTTTTTCTTGACAACTACATTATGTCACCTCTAGCATTGGCGTGTTTTACATTTTCATGATTTTTTCTGATTTGATTGACACATTGCCTACAGATTGCAATAGCTCTTGAATATATTTTCTTGATTATAGCCTCAAGAACTCCACCTCCGATAAGTGAATATGCTCTGATTTTCAGAAGCAAATATTCTTGTAATTAAAAGAACACTCTGTTATCCTTATTTAGCAGTGTCAAGGAATAGCTACTTATTTAGGATTGAAGCTCTAAATTTTATTGGCTTATAAATACCATCATTCAGATGATATTTGGAGTAAAAAGTTTCTCCATTCTATAGCATTTAGCTTTTAATTTATCCCAAATCCCATAGTATGCAGTAAATGTCTATTCTATAAGAATTACTGACTATAAGTCTTTTTAAAAATGTGTATCTGAAAGGAACTTAATTAATATACTGAATTCACCTAGCACCACGCCGGGTTTACACCATAAATCATTTTCCTGAAGATAGCAAGGTGAAATGGAGACTACATTAAAAATAACAGTTTGGCAATTGCTTTACAGATACAAAAATATAACTCTTGCCTTTCACCTTGAGACAGAGAGCCTGTCTAAAAAACGATGTGGATTCAAATAATTTGACCAAATAAAAAAATTATCTTGATCTCTGTACTAGTTTCCTAGGGTGCCCAAAGATCTTACCACAAAGCAACAAAAATTTATTCTTTTATATTTCTGTAGGCAAGTTCAAAGTCAAGTTGCACTCAGGGTCATGCTCCCTTTGTAGGTTGTAGGGATGATTCTTTCCTTGCCTCTTCTTAGCTTCTGTTGGCTCCTAAGAATCCTTGCATTGCAAGGCTTGCTTCTGCATCATGCCAATCTCTACTTTCATCTTCAAATGACCTTTTCTCTGTGTCTCTATCTCTTGACTATTCACCTTCTTTCTTTTATAAAGACATGGTTAGTGGATTTAGAACCCACACCAATCCAGTCTGATCTCTTCTTAAGTGAGTACATTTGCAAAGACTCTGTTTCCAAATAAAGTCATATTCTGGGGTTCTAAGTAGACAAGAATTTTGGGAAGATACTAATGAAACAATTATAGTCTTTATAAAGCAGATAAAATATAAGAAAACATTTCAAGCAAGAAAATAATCTTATAGATAAACCATTTTAAAAGTTAATATCAACTAAATCATTCAATTGTCACAAATTCCTAGTAAGACTAGTATACCTACCTCCGCCAGACTTACCTACACTGACTATCACAGAACACAAGGGACAGCCCAGTATTCCATGTGCTTTTTCTGAGACCACCCCTTCCTTAGTGTTGACACTGTAAGACTATTAATTGCAAACTAGCCACGGACACAATAAATTTTAAAAAATAAGTTGTAAGTTGTAATTAGAGCTGATTACCCACTCATTTCTAAGAGAATATCAGCACAAATCCCACTTGGATTATATCCCCACCTCACTCACTTATTACTGGGTATATACTCTAAAGATTAAAAAACATTCTACTATAAAGACACATGCACAAGTATGTTTATTGCAGCACTGTTCACAACAGCAAAGATTTGAAACCAACCCAAACGTTCATCAATGATAGACTGGATAAAGAAAACGTGGCACTTATACACCATGGAATACTATGCAGTCATAAAAAAGGATGATTTCATGTCCCTTGCAGGGACATGGATGAAGCTGGAAACCATCATTCTCAGCAAACTAACACAAGAACAGAAAACCATGAAATTCGAAACCATCATTCTCAGCAAACTAACACAAGAACAGAAAACCAAACACCGCATGTTCTCGTTCATAAGTGGGAGTTGAACAGTGAGAACACAGGAACACAGGGAAGGGAATAGCACACAATGGGGTCTGTCAGGGGTGGGGAGCTAAGGGAGGGATAGCACTAGGAGAAGTACCTAATGTAGATGATGGGTTGGTGGGTGCAGCAAGCCACCGTGGCACGTGTATACCTATGTAACAAACCTGCATGTGCTGCACATGTATCCCAGAACTTGTGTATAAAGTGTATAAAAAAAAAAAAAGAAAAAAATAGGGTCATTTTATAATTTGGCTTCCAAATGAGGGCAAGAGTGTAGAATAATAGTTAATTGAAGATGGTAACCTGGAAGGAGGGTGAAGGACAAGCAATTACTTCATGGCTACAACGTACAGTATTTAGGTGATGATTATTTTAAAAGCTCAGACTTCACTGCTGCACAATATGTCCATGTAACAACACTGTACTTGTTCCCCTTAAATTTATACCAAAAAAAATGATGGTGCAAGGAAACACTGTTAAAGATTACACTGAGACAACAGACATAAAATAAGGTAGGAATCTGCCTATTCTACTAATAACTGTGACTTATCGGGACTTCGTTCCCAAGTCTCTACTTAGGCACTGAACTAAATACATGTGGGATTCCACTTTCCTCATTTTTCAAACCCTTGCAAGGTGCCCTCTCAAACTTACCTGGGCCATCGCTGATAAAATGTTATATTCCCAACCTCTGTCTTAGTGTTGCTGTCACCAACTTGTTCTGTCTCAAACCTGGCTGCAACCCCATCCAACAGAGATTATACTGACATTTCTTCTAGTAAGGATCTTGAAGTAGAGGTAGGTATCTTCCTTCTTTTCCCTTGAAAACTTCTTTGCTTGAAAATGCCATTTACTTAACAAGACACGACCTCACACTATGCCACTGATACATCCTATGCTTTGTTGGTTATCCAATAACCTCCAAGTCATTCCCCATCCTTTCTTGAAAATTTTATTATTTAGCTCACTATTTCTACCTCCAGCACTACTTCCGTGGCGATTTTAGTGACTAAAAATTTCAACGGTATTCTCCACCTCCACCCTTATTATACATTTCTTTGGGTTTACCACTGCTGACAATATTAACCTTCACCTCTTGACAGCCACCCCTCCCACATGAGGCATCACTGTTATATCTCTTATCATAACAGCCAAAAATGTTGTTCTTGAATCTCTCAGTAGCATTGGCACATAATCATGCTTTCCTTCCTTCTTGAAATACCTGCTTCACTCAACATCTGGGACACTTTACCCTCCTGCCTGCCCTGCAACTTCACTGTCAAGCCTTCCTCAGTATGCTTTGATGAATCATCAACATCGAGTTGTACCAAGACTTAGTACTGCACCACCTTTTCCCCTTCTGTCTCTGTTTTCACTCCCTGATTCATAATTTCCCTGCTCTTGGCTTGATCTTTCTTATATATGGTATTGATTTTCACAATAGTGAGAAGTTTTATTCACAATTTGTGCATCTTTGCCGATAGCTCCATACTCCTATTCAATTACTTAGTCATCATCCATACTTGGAAGTCAAATGTATATCTCAAGTTTAACAAAGCCAGGACAAAATTCTTAATACCATCACACATCTTTTTTTATTCATCAATTTCTTATTAATCAATAAATATCTCCATCATTCACCCAGTTAGAGTAAACATTTAGTAATCATTGTTGAATTGTTTCTTTTTCTTTCTTACATCACATTCATTAACACTGGTGCTCCTTTCAAAATATGCAATCAGACTACTTATTTCCATTCGTTATCACCCTAGCTTCAGTTAAAATCATAGCTCTTGTAAATGACAAATATAGTCTCCTTACAGTCATTTCTTCCACCATTTTTACCTGAAATCCATGTAAACACGGACCTCCTCTGTCATCTTTTTTCAAAGGCAAATAAAATTCAATCCCTCCCTTGCTAATTCTCTCTGTTACACTTAGAACAAAATGCCAAATGCTCACTGTATTTCTCCATAAACTTCCCTTTTAGTATCTCCACAAACTTCTCTCTAACTACCTCTTTTGCGGCACCCCGCAAGTTTGGGTAAGTTTTGTTTTGTTTTCATTTGTATTGAAGTATTTGTTATTTCCTTTTTGATGTTTACTTTGACCCAGTGATTGATCAAGAGTGTGTTGTTTAATTTCCATATATTTGTGCTTTATTTTTTTTCATTTTCCTTTTTTCACTGGTTTTTAGTTCCTTCATTGTGTTCAGAAAAAATACCTAGAATGATTTCAATCTTCTTGAATCTCTCACAAAACCTAGCATGTGATCCATCTTGGAGAATATTCCAAGAGCACTTGAGAAGAATGTGCATCCTGGTGCTATTGGGTGGAGTGCTCTAGATATGTTAGGTTCATTTGCTCTATAGTGTTTTCATGCATGTCATTTTTATTATTACCAGTACTCTATGATTTATAAAACTTTAAATTAGCTAAAAAGCAGCGAAAGACGGAGATAACTTGAAAGGGTATATTAGGTAGGATGCTCGTTAACCTTTTATCCCACTCAAAATTTTTTTTTTTTTTTTTTTTGAGACAGTCTTGCTCTGTTGAGTAGCTGGGATTACAGGTGTGCACCACCATGCCTGGCTAATTTTTGTATCTTTAGTAGAGACAGGGTTTCACTATGTTGGCCAGGCTGGTCTCGAACCCCCAACCTTGGGTGATCTGCCCGCCTCGGCCTCCCAGAGGGCTTGGATTACAGGCGTGAAACACCATGACCGGCCTCAATGTCTTTCATAATTTTTCTGACAGTCACTATGCTCCCCTATTCCTCCCAATATTCATTACCTTTCCCCATTGAAACTACTAAGCCATAAATATATGCTGTGTATTCATGTTTTTATTGTCTGTCTCCCACCACTGGAACAAAACCTCCATGAGAGCTTAAGTTTTAAATATCCTGGCACATAGTAGTTAATCATGTTTTTAAAGGGTGAAGGAATGCAAATATTTCATAATATATCTTAATGCTTATATGTTCATGGAAACACACACACACACCCACACACATATATATATATATATATATATTTTTTTTTTTTTTGCTGGGGGGGACAGGGTCTTACTTCCATTGCCCAGGCTGAAGTACAGGGGCACAATCAAGGCTCACTGCTCCCCCAACTACCCAGGCTCAGGCAATCCTCCCACTTCAAGGTCCTGGGTAGGTGGCAGTACAGGCATGCACCACCATGCCTAACTAATTTTTTATATTTTTAGTAGATAGGGGATTTTGTCATGTTTCCCAGACTGGTCTCACACTCCTGTGCTCAACTGATCTGCCCAGATTGGCCTCCTACAGTGCTGGGATTACAGGCATGAGCCACCACACCCAAGCCATGGATTTTTTCTTTTAGTGACTATTTTATTATCTGATGTATCAATTCTTCCAGAAAGCCCTGACTGGCATCCTCTCTGAAGTCTCATAACACTTTTCACACACAATCGTCTGCCTGTGGGCCTGTGACTGTCAGAAGAATTAGTTCTTTGGAGTGCTAGAAGCAACTAGGCTTTTACATCTATTTCCCTAGTTTCTAGCATATGGTCTACATTAGACAAGGTGCTCAGTTTATATTCTCTGAATGAAAAGAATACAAGGTCATATAAAGAAATAGCTGAAAATAATTTCCTTAAAAGATCAGACTTAAAATCCAGACAAGATGAGAATAACCATTAGAGTTAATAAATACGTAGCCACATTAAAATATTCTGCCTCACAATAATTTCACCAAAGTTAGAAAAAGTACCAATTTAAAAAATTAATTTAAATGGGCTATATACTACTATGAAGCAAAGTTGAAGGCATTTCCCTAATTTACAGTGAAATATGACATATTACAGATTAACTTTACAGCATCTATTCCATGTAAGTTGTACATTCAATGAAACAGATAAAGAGGAAAGAGGATAAAGGCATCACACAGGAGCAGAGTGTACAATCAGATGTAAAATAATCAGTGCACTATAGAAAAGGTGGCATTTGAAATGAAATTGTGAATCAGTAGGAATTAATGGCTCTTTCTTTGCCATAATATCTACTGATTTGATTACCAAGGAGATTGTTAGACACATGGGTTTTTATGTCAGAGAAATTTGTAAAAGATGGTGACAGCAAGCTTAATACCAGCATTTAAAGAAGTATGTGTTAGAGGTAAGACAACAAATATATAATTCCTTGATTTGATGTAAAAATATTTAATTTTCTAAGAACTAGGATGCAAACTTAGTGTTACAAGGTTTCTGAATGATGTCATTCTGCTCTTCGTAATAACATGTTACATGGTACAGTTAAGATGTTATGTACCTAAAATTATTTACAGGATTTTTTGGTCTATTTATATTTCTGAGTCTCTTCCTTTTATATGTATAGATGCACACACACACATACATATATACATACACATAAAACAGGTCACATTGTTCATTTAAATGTATATCTATTTGTATGGATTCACTAAAATATTTACTAGATGAGTAATCTGTGCTAAACATGATACGAAAACATAAAGGGAAATAAGACAGTTTGGCCCCACAGGTACTTGGCGTCAGTGTCGGGAGAAGAATATGTTAAAAAGTATTAGAGGCCAGGCGCGGGGGCTCATGCCTGTAATCCTAAGAATTTGGAAGGCAGAAGGGGGGCAGATTATCTGAGGTCTGGAGTTCAAGACCAGCCTGGCCAACATGGTAAAACCCCTTCTCTGCTAAAAATACAAAAAAATTAGCCTAGTGCAGTGGCATGCATCTGTAATCCCAGCTTCTCTGGAGGCTGAGGCAGGAGAATCGCTTGACCCCAGGAGACAGAGGTTGCGGTGAGCCGAGATCACACCACTGTCCTCCAGCCTGGGCTACAGAGTGAGACTCAGTCTCAAAAACAAAACAAAACAAAACAAAATGAAAAATTATTAGTGCATGCAGTAAATTATCTTTGTTAGATATTTACACAACAAACTGCAAAGTCCAGGAAAATGAGTGTTGCATGATATTTACCGAAGGGTTTTTAATGTCTATGAAGCAAAGAAGGCACATGAATGTAGTCTCTAAGAAAGAGGAAGAACATTGCTGTATAGGGCATACAAAAAAAAAAGTAATGTCAAATTAGAAAACAGCACATGTAAAGGCATGGAGGAGTTCGAGAGTGAGGGACACTTGGAAAAATCACACGCAGATCAGTATGACTGCTTATTTACAGATATGCACAGATATCCAAGATTTAAATATATGCATGCATATTGCTTTCCATTCTTCACATATTTAGATACATATTCTCCCCTATTTTTTCCTGGTTGTAAAAAGAAATAAAGCACTCATTTTTCAGGGGCACACGATGAAACCTGGCTACTTTCTTAAAGCATCAAAGCAACAGAGCAATATAATCCAACCCCAAAGGCACGGGATGCTCTAGTCCTCATCGTTACTCCATGAAGTAGTTTGTCCGTTTGTGAGGAAGACGTTTCACTTCTAAATTGGGATTCCAAACAGCTCTCCTAAAATGGAGATGCTTCGTGCTTGAATTTTATTTATATGTTTAGTTAGTTATTAATCATTGTCACAGGTGTCATTTCTTACTGTGTCCTGGGAGTAGGCAATTCCCTACCCCTACCCAAAGTTTAAAAAAAATCACAATAGGGGAATTGAATTAAATCGTGATTTACTGGTTCCAGTTCTATTCAGAACAGCATTTTGTCATTTCTTTTAATTCCAAACACCTTAAAAGGCATTTGCATCTTCAATGCTATGGAAGGTCATGTGTATCTCAGCGGGCCATATTTGATGGAATTTTTTTTCAGTAGGCCTGACAGCAGAGAACGTGGTACTGTAGCTCACACCTCACCAATGTAATTTGGAGTGTTAATTGGAAAGAACCTAGCTGCCCCTGTGATTTCTGCTCTCTAAGAATTGGTGACAATATGTCCCATCTTTCCTTTCGAAGTCTAGGAGACAGAAAAGGTGAGGATTGTAGGGAATTTGTCTGAAGAGGAAAACCATAGAGAATGTGGCAGACAGAAGAGAAATGTCACAAAACAAATTTGATTGCTTGGTGAAAATAAATGAAAACAAATTGTATCACTTCTGAAATGAAAGTTTAAGCAAATGAACTAGAGTGATTATGGCTAGTTATCTTCTAGTCATGATTTTTTTAAGGAAAAGTCAAGAAGAAATCCTCAAAAGTTTTATGACAGAAGAGTCAAGCAAAACAAAAAGAAGGGCACTTGTAGCTTCTCAACAGTAAGTCTATGAGAATAAAAGAAGCGGTTATTTTCTCATTGCAAAACACTGCTCTGCATTCTGAAAATAATAGCTAATGCAATGTAAATAAATGCAAAATGTCAGTCATTGTTACAAGCACTTTGCAAGTGCTTAACAATGTAACTCCTTCAAAACTTTATGAGACAGGTTACTATTATCACTCCTGTTTTCCAAGAAAAGGAAGAAAAGGTACATATAGGGGAAGTAAATGTAATATCTTATGGCAGCACAGCTAGCAGGTAAAGCTGACTTCATGAAGAGGCAGTAATTTATTACAGACAACTTGGCTTGAGGGACTTCCTGCGATTAATTACTGAGAAGGATCACTACTACTTCTCAATTTTCTAAAAGAAGGACCGAAAAGCTCTTTATGAAAATGAATAAATAAATAAATAAATGACCTGTTAGTTTAGCAAAACTGACATGGAATTGGAATTGAGTGACTTAAAAATGTCCTCTATTTGAACACTGGCTAAGCTTTTGACAATGTTAGACATAGTGGAGGTCATAGATATTGAATGAATAAGAGATGGTGAGGATTTGAGCTTGGTACACTGAAACTGACATTGATGCCTCAGTGGTAGTGAACCTTACCATCTATAATAAGCCTCTTCACAAACCACCAAGTTGGATGATTAATCAACTTGCTAATACAATTGTAAACTTCTAGGATCTATGTATTTCATGTCTGAATTCTCAGGAAAAAAAATTCCTGCCACATGATTACCTAGCTTAGATGGATCATCTTCTGTGACGGAGATTACCTACCTTTCAGAGCAATGCTTTACATCCTTGAAAAAACTTGTTTCAAATTTCTTATTAAATTGAACCGAAACCAGTGGCCCTGTAGCATTTAAAATTGGATTTAATTCTACCTCCGGTGAATGGTTCTCCTAGGTGGATCTGCATATCTACCTTATCATTGTGATAAAATATTGGATGTTTTCAGTTTATAAAATTATCTTTAATTAGTAGTTGATGTAGCTGCAAAAATCACCACTTATCTAGTGGAAAATGTGAAGTTATTTGAAGTGATGAAAGGTATTTTTTCAATTAAAGTAACCACATTCTCACTTTGCTTCTCAGTTGCAGTTTTTGAAGTGCATCCATTTTATATTTCATCCTGTAAATGAAGGGAAAGAGTGTTTTCAAAGAGGTAGAACAGAAAACTTGCTAAACAGGATTGCTTTATTTCCTAGGGTCATGTCTTTCAAATGGCTTACTGTTAGGGAACTGTCTTTCTCTCTCATCCAGCAAAGTTAGATATCATCCAGACTAGAGAAGCATGAGGAGATTAATTTCAAAATTCTGTAAAATATAATCTAGGAATAGAAGTAAACAGCAATTTCTGAGGCCTAGTGAAGGACGTTGTAAGCAAACTAAGAGTACACGAGGAAACTGAGGTATCAGTGATGAGAGATGGGGCGGAAGAAGTCATAAATAGAGAAACAAAAGAAATATAAGAGTCACACCACAACATTTTTAAGCACCAAGTGAACACTTTTATCACTCATAAAAGTAGCCTGTTTAAAGAGTAAAAATTTACTCTGTGTAAATGGCATAGCATATGCAAACAGAAATATACTTGTTTAGAGAGTATGCTGTGCAAAATGAAATAAGAAATTGATGACAGTTTTCTTGTAAGATTACTATCACCACCGACTACTAAATAGATTGAGAAAATTATTCCTACTCCTGGTCTTAAATTTTTATAGATGTTCCTAAAATGTTCATTTAGCTCACCTCTGGTAACAGATTGTGCAGAATGATTTATAAATAGGGCTGATTTCCATATCTCTGATGGATGCTTTATTCACTTAATGATCACTGGCAAGTGGCAGCTACTATAAAACTTCAAGTGTCACTAATAGGACTTTTTAGCTCTGACACTATGAAGTAAAATGTGTGAGCTTTTTTTTTTTTTAAAGACATAAAACCTAAAAAGCTTCAAAACCTAAACAAACAGACAAACAAAAGACCTTCATTTTTCAAGATACTACACATTTTAGACCTAAGATGGTTTTTCCAAATACATGATTACTAAATTTTCAGGCAATAAACCTGCAAGCCAGGATGAATATATTAAGGATTGATAGTATACTAGTTGCATATACTTAGGCACAAAACTTTGAAATAAAACCAAAAAAAGAAACCTTCTCTTTTCCAAAACTGTCTGCATAAATATTACATCCAAGTAGCTGATGCTTCATCATCATAATAATGACAAAATGAAAGTTATGTTCACTGTATGTCAGGTACTAGATGGTATTTTCACGTGTTTTTTCACTTATCTTGAATTTATGTAATTTTAGAA
Organism: Colobus angolensis palliatus; assembly: GCF_000951035.1. Taxonomy (NCBI): domain Eukaryota; kingdom Metazoa; phylum Chordata; class Mammalia; order Primates; family Cercopithecidae; genus Colobus; species Colobus angolensis. The sequence continues at coordinate 3,391,380 of NW_012115066.1, read as the reverse complement.
ATTTGGAGTTAAAAATCTTTTTCAAATATGCCCTTGATATATCTTGCTGTTTTTGTACAGAAGATATTAAAATATGTGATTTTAAAGGTCCAAGAGTCCAACTAGTGCAGTAAGTGAGAGGCTTTTGTCAAATTTACTCATCTATCAGTGAGTTGGGGAGTTACGTTGAGAGGGATGGGTGCTTAGCATTGTTTTGCAATTCGATAGAGGATGTCATGCGCCTAAATTTGTTGAGTGGCTCTTGAGGTCTCAATAGTGTCATCTGGGTACTGGGGCAGGTGGACAAGCAGCTCAAAGGACTGTGACATCTCGTACATTACACAATTTTATAAATTTACATTATATAAACCCAGAACTTAAATGGAATAGGCACAAATTTAAAACAGACAAATATACAATGAACTGTCATCTCCTTTAAAAACCTTAACACCATTGTTTTATAACCACAATTATTAGAGAGTATACAGGGACTTGATGTTAGAACTTGTGAGCATGTATACCACATTTTTTAAAATTTAACTTTCATTTTAAGTTAAGAGATACATGTACAAGTTTGATATATAGGTAAATGTGTATCATGGGGGTTTGTTGTACAGATTATTTCATCACGCATTTACTAAGCCTGGTACCCATTAGTTATTTTTCCCAATTCTCTCGCTCTTCCCAGCCCTCCAACCTCTGATAGGCCCCAGTATCTTTTGTTGCCCTCTATGTGTTCATGTGTTCCCATCATTTAGCTCCCACTTGTAAATGAGAACATATTGTATTTGGTTTTCTGTTCCTGCATTCATTTATTAAGGATAATGGCCTCCAAATCCACCCATGTTTCTGCAAAAGGCATGATCTTGTTCATCTTTTGTGATTGCATGGTATTCCGTGGTGTATATGGACCACATTTTCTTTTTCCATATAGCATTGATGGACATAAGGTTGATGGCATGTCTTTGTTATTGTGAATGGTTTTGCAATGAGCATACATGTGCATGTGTCTTTATGATAGAACAATTCGTATTGCTTTGGGTAGACAGCCAGTAATGGGATTGCTGGGTCAAATGGGTGTTTCTTGTGAATTGTCACACTGTTTTCCACAGTTGTTGAACTAATTTACATTGCACTGTGTAAAGCATTCCTTTTTTCTTTTCCATAACCTCACCAGCATCTGTTATTATTTGACTTTTTAAAAATAATCATTCTGACTGATGTAAGGTAGTATCCCATTGTGGTTTTGATTTGCATTTCTCTAATGATCAATGATGTTGAGCTTTTTTTCATAATGGTTAGGTGCATCTATGTCTTCTTTTGAAATGTGTCTGTTCACATCTTTTGCCTACATTTTAATGGGGATTTTTTTCCTTATTGTTTTGTAAATTTGTTTAAGTTTCTTGTAGATGCTAGATATTAGATTTTTGTCGGGTGCATAGTGTGCAAAAATGTTCTCCTGTTCATTCTGTTGATAGTTTCCTTTATTGTGAAGAAGCTCTTTAGTTTAATTAGATAGTTAGTCAATTTTTGCTTTTGTTGCAATTGCTTTTGGTGTCTTTGTCATGAAATCTTTACCTGTTCCTATATTAAGAATAGTATTGCCTAGGTTGTATTTCATGGTTTTTATAATTTTGAGTTTTAGATTTTAGTCTTTAATCCATTTTGAGTTAATTTTTGTATGTGATGTAAGGAAGGGGTCCAGTTTCAATCTTCTGCATATGGTTAGCCATTTATCACAGTGTTATTTATTGAATAGGAAATCCTTCCCCCATTGCTTGTTTTTGTCAGGTTCTTTGAAGATCAAATAGCTGTAAGTGTGTGGCTTTATTTCTGGATTCTCTATTCCATTCCATTGGTCTATGTGTCTGTTTTTGTACTAGTACCATGCTGTATGGGTTACTGTAGCCCTATAGTATAATTTGAAGTGAGGTAGCATGATGCATCCAGCTTTGTTCTTTGGGCTTAGAATTGCCTTTCCTTTCTTTTGGGTTCCATATAGATTTTAAAAGTTTTTTTCTAGTTCCATGAAAAATGTCAATGATAGTTTAATAGGAACATCATTGAATCTGTAAGTAGTTTGGGGCAATATGGCCATATTAATGATGCTGATTCTTCCTATCCATGAGGATGGAATGTTTTTGGATTTGCTGTGTCATCTCTGATTTCTTTGTGCACTGTTTTGTTGTTCTCCTTTTAGAGATCTTTTATTTTCCTAGTTAGCTGTATTCCTAGGTATTGTATTCTTTTTGTGGCAACTGTGAATGGGAATCCATTAACTGATTTGGCTCTTGGCCTGACTGTTTTTGGTGTATAGAAAAGCATGTAATTTTGCACACCAATTTTGTATCCTCAGAATTTTTTTAAGTTGTTTATCATTTAAAGGAGCTTTTGGGCTGAGAGTATGGGTTTCTCTACATACAGGATGATGTTATCTGCTAACAGAGATAGCTTGCCTTTTTCTCTTTCTATTTGGATGCCTTTTATTTATTTCTCTTGCCTGATTGACCTGGCTAGGACTTCTAATACTATATTGAATTGAAGTGGAGAGACAGAGCATCCTTGTCTTGTGCCAGTTCTCAAGGGGAATGTTTCCAACTTTTGCCCATTCAGTATGATGTTGGCTGTGGGTTTGTTATAGATGGCTCTTATTATTGGAGGTAAATTCACTTAATACTTAGATTACTGACACTTTTTAACATCAAGAGGTGTTGAATTTTATTGAAAGCCTTCTATGCATCTAGTAAGGTAATCATGTGTTTTTTTTCTTTAGTTCTGTTTATGTAATAAATCATATTTATTGATTTGGGTACATTAAATCAACTTTGCATCCCAGGAATAAAGCCTATCTAATTGTGGTAGATAAGCTTTTTGTTGTGCAGCTGGATTTGGTTTGCCAGTATTTTGTTGAGGATTTTTCATGGATGTTCATCAAGGATATTGGTCTTAAGTTTTCTTTTATCTGTGTGTCTCTGCCAGGTTTTGGTATCAGGAAGATGCTGGTCTCATATAATGAGTTAGGGAGTTATTTTGACCCTATGTGTGTCACTGAATATGAGATGGATCTTTTCAAGACAGCATATCAGTGGGTCTTGGTTATTTATCCAACTTGCCGCTCTGTGTCTTTTAATTGGGGCATTTACATTCAAGATTAGTATTGCTATGTGTGGATTTGATCCTGTCATTATGGTGTTAGCTGGTTATTTTACAGACTTGGTTATATGGTTGCTTTGTAGTACCACTGGTCTGTGTACTTCAGCAAGCTTTTATAGTAACTGGTAATGGTCTTTCCTTTCTATACTTAGTGCTTCCTTCAGCTTTGGTAAGGCCGGTCTGGTGGTAAAGAATTCCCTCAGCATTTGCTTGTGTGAAAAGGATCTTGAGTCTTCTTCCTTATGAAACTTAATTTGGCCAGATATGAAATTCTGAGTTGAAATGTTTTTTAAGAATATTAAATTTCTGAGTTGAAATGTTTTTTAAGAATATTAAATATTGGCCTCCAATCTCTCATGGCTTATAGAGTTTCTGCTGAGAGGTCCACTGTTAGTCTAATGGGCTTCCTTTTATAGGTGACCTGACTTTTCTCTCTAGCTTCCTTTTACAATTTTTCTTTTATTTTGATCTTGGAGAATCTGGTGATCATATCTTGGAGATGATCTTCTTGTGAAATATCTCACTGAGTTTCCCTGTATTTCCTGAATTTGAATGTTGGCCTCTCCAACTAGGTTGGGGACATCAAATACGTCATATGTTTTCTAAATTGGGTCCATTATCCCCATCTCTTTCAGGGACACCAGTGAGTTGTGGATGTGATCTCTTTACATAATCCCATATTTATTGGAGATTTTGTTCATTCTTTTTCATTGTTTTATTTAATATTCTTGTCTGATTGTCTTATTCATTAAGCCAGTCTTCATGCTCTGAGATTCTTTCCTCCACTTGGTCTATTCTGTTATTAATACTTGTGATTGCATTGTGAAATTATTGTAGTGTGTTTTTCAGCTCTGTCACATCAGTTACTTTCTTTTATATACTGGCTGTTTTGTCTGTCAGCTCCTGCGTTGTGTTATCATGATTTTTAGTGCCATTTGATTGGGTTTTAATTTATTTCTGTAGCCCAGTGATCTTCATTCCTATCCATATTCTGAATTCTTTTTCTGTCATTTTAGCCATTTCAGCCCAGTTCAGAACACTTGCTGGAGAGGTGCTGTAGTCATTTAGGAAAGAAGGCACTCTGGCTTTTTGAACTCTCAGATTCTTGTGCTAATACTTTCTCATCTTTGTGTGCTTTTCTGCTGTCAATTTTCAGGTCAGTGACATTTGGATTATTTAACTTTTATCCTCTTTGATGCACTTGAGAGTCTGATTGTGGTGCAAGGTGGATTCAGTCAACTTACTTCATTTCTGGAAGATTTTAGGGGGCCATCATTCAGCACCCAGCTTCTGGACTGCAGCATCTAACTCTGTGGGACTTGTATTGGGCCTCAACTTTGTTCTCTGGCTCCTTGAGATTAGGAATCCACTGTTATTGAAGGGGGCACAGGGTGCTCCCAAACTGCTGCTCACTATACTCTCATAGGTGGTGTCAGCAAGAGCATTTTGTTGTGCACTGACAGCAGGATTTGTCTTTGTAGCAGCAGCTTGGCAGAGTGCTAGTGGGTACTGGGGTGTCTGCCTCCCTGTGGGTATTCCACTGTGGCAGAGGCAATGCAACTGGGTGGGTGCAGGAGAACCCTTGCTGGCAACTGTGTGTGTGGTCATGCTGGAGGTGGTGCTGCCTTAGGGTTGGGGCACTGGTGGTTGCAGGTCTGGGTGCCTTCTAAATGCCCTGATAGAAGAAGTGATTTCTCAGGGTGTGGGAGGATCCCCTGCTCTCTGCACAGTGTTAGCGCAAGGCTGGCTGACTCTCTGCCTACCAAGACTCTGCAATGGTGGTTGGTGGAGTGTGGAGTTGGAGGCATGGACTGCATTCCTTTGAGCTGGCTGGACAAGAGAAGCAAAACCTGCATGTGCAGAAATAAGTCAGAAAAACAATGTGGGGAGTTGCCATGGGCCTGAGGGAAGGTACAATATGGGGAGGGAGTGTGAAGGCTGATTCATGGCCTTTGAGGCTGCCCCCATGGGGCTCTCCACTGGTCAGGCACAGTCCACCAACATAGAAGCTATGGTGTAGGCTCCCAGGGCACCCAAGGTTGCCCTGTAAGCAAGCATGGCCAAACTGGGGCACCAGGAGAGGCCAGGAGACCAAGGAGTGCTCAGGTTGGATTGGCCCCCTCTGGTGGGCAAGACTTCCTTGTAGACTTCAGGTTTGACAGTTCCCTTAAGGCTAAAATCTCCTATGGGAGAAAGTAAAGTTTAGAGGATAGCCATCCCTGGCCATGCTCTGCTACAGATGCCCCCACACCAAACTCTCTTGGCTCCACATCAGCAGCTTGTTGCCCCTACCACTTCTCTAAGCAGTTCTCCCTGCCAACTTGAGTGTCGCTGGTGGTTGAGGGGTCTTTTCCTGCTGGGGTTCCTAAGGTCTGTGGTGAGACCTGATTGCTCCATGCCAGTTCAACTCACCTGTTTCCCCAAACCCACTGGGGGCTAGGAATGAGTCCTCGTGCATAGCATCTCTATGCATCATTCCCTGCTTCCTCTCCCTTCAGCTCAACTTCTGTGTCTTCCCTCCATCCACTCTGGATAGGTTACCTCTGAATATCTGTTAGGAGCACAACAGTCATCTGGTCCCTTGGTGGGAGCTGTTTCATCTGACTGTCTAGTTGGCTATCTTGCCCTCTAGAACCACATAATCTTTATCATTCATTCACTGATGGACTTTTCGGTTGTTTGCTGTTTGGGGCTATTGTATAAGGAGACATTAAAAATAATTTACAAGTTGATGATGCTTGGTAAGGAATTTGATAGTTGTTCTGGAATTATATAGGCAATCTAGACAGAGAGATCAGCATGCTGTGAAGTTTAAAAAGGGAAAAATTACATGAAAGCGTATCTTGTACGAATTTTCCACATTGATGTTCACGTAGTTATATTTTAAAAGGCAACATACAAAAATTAGTAGAAAGCAGATCTAGAACGTGACCAAAATACACATCAACTTCTTTAAAAACCTGGCCTGAAAGATGGTTTCATCTATTTGTCCTCTCAGCTAGTCCCTCCTGCATTTCATTTCTTGACATTCAAATGTGCTATCTCCCTTTTGTATTCCTGAATCGTGTTTTAATTTCAATTTTCTTAATAATTTTAATTGTTTTCTGCCATTTCAATTAGTATGATGTTCATTGTTCATTTCCTTGGTCTTTCTGTTAGAAATTATGTGTGTGTGTGTGTGTTTTTTGTTGTTTTTTTTTTTCAGTATAGTGGGTGCCTGTTACTTTTCCTTGCAAATACCATGGCAATTTAGACATAGTAGGCATTCACCAAATACTTCTGATGAATTACTGAATTGAAAAAACTAGAGTGATGTCTATTCTGGTTTGCCTAAGAGAGTTCTAGTTTATGCTTAATTCGAACAGTGTGATTATTAATAGAGCCAACTTTCATGCTCAACAATGTTTCATTTGGATAAGTAGTTGTATGAACATTCTTGTGGTAACCTTTATTCGATCAAGCCCTATAAACTGACATCACTGTGGTAATACAAGTTGTGTTCATCAAATTACCACTCACTTTTGTATGAAGGCATTCTAAATGTTTTCAGCATGTGGTAGGCAATGCTAACTTGGTGCAACCTCTTTTATTCCATTTTTATTTAAACTGCATCATGGGTCTTTTACTGACACCTGGGGAATTTGCACCTATAATCTCAGCTTTTAGTATGTTTTCCCCTTTTTAACTCTTTTCTCACCCTTCTGTTGAGTTCAGTTGACTTTTGACTTCATTTCTCTGTATTTACAATGTGCAAAAAAATAAGATTGGGATTCTTCCATGAATTTACTATCTTAGTGCAAGATGTTATCTGTACAAGTTAGATTTTATGGTTGCAAATTACTCAAACTAATTTTAAATAATCTAGTATATGAAGACTGTATTAGAATGATGTTAAGTATATTATTTAATGGCTGAAAAGAACACTGTAGACTCAAGAGTAGGTGGGAACAATGGTCATTGGTATTGGACAACTAGGAAAATGTCACTGGTACTCTCCATGTGTTTGCTATTGCATTGCTGCCCTTTATCCCCAACACACCCTCAGCCGTGCCTCTCCTCTCAGCCACATGCTGTACATAATCTCTAACCAACCCTTGGCTTTTACTTTATTCCATTATGATTTAAATTTGGATATTAAAGTATTATTTAGATGCTTGAATCATATGCCATCATTTTAATTGCACAGATATGGGGTGCCTCTGCTTTCCATCATTAGAAGGCATAGCTGATGGCATTACAGCCCACACAATGACTTTCTCAACATATATGTCCATCTTGTCATATTTACCCAAGAATGTCCTCTCGTAATGTGATCTGATGATTTTTTTGTAAGAACAAAACTCGTTGAATTTTCCCTATGGAAAACAATCTAATGCTCAAAAATAATTCAATATAAATAATCAAACACAGGTTTCTGAATATCAGTCAAACTTTATTTCTGTTATTCTCTCTCAATATTATTTAGCATATACTGTAAATTATGTTATTTTAATCACAGTTACATATACACACACAAATATGACAGTATCAGGGAAATAATTAAAAGAAAAGTTAAATTATGCCTGTGTATATGCACAGACAGGTATGAGATTTGATAAAAAGAAAGGTGAATGGTATAGTTTTCCTTTCTGCAAATGGTCACGGATCTTTACTAATATGTGCTATTTAGGATTTTCCTTCTCTATTGTGCACTGAATCGGTTACATAGATTTTCACGAGCTTTATTGGATGAATGCCTCAATTGTAATTACTGAGGAAATGAACTCTTGGTGATTCTCCTGGGGTGAGTGAGTATTTTTCATGAGCTTCTTCCTCAGATGGTTTTTGTTTCCTTCCCTATTTCTCCATTCTTATAGTAAAAATCTTTAGCTATCCTCCAGTTTCCCTTTAGTTATCAAGATGATTTGAATATTTTTGTATAACAACAAAATCAATTCAAATCATTCCCTAAGGAAAACAATCTAATATTTTTAAAGTTCTTAAAGTCAAATAATCAAGCCCAGGTTTCTGAATGGGCTTGATTATTATATAACATTATATTGAACATGACATTAATTATAATTATAACATTATAATCTGACTTTAGGCTTCTTCAGTGGAAAGGAAAAACAGGAAAGATTGTTAGCAAGTTAAGCTATCAATTTAACATAGATTGATTGTCATCCCTTTTGGATATATTTCTCAAAGCCATTTAAGCATGAAACTGAGGTACAGAAACATAAAATAAACATATTTTAAGTGAGCAATAGATGTAATGTCAGAAGATACCACCCAGCTTTCTCCAGTCTATTTTGGTAATCACACATTAGAAATATAGCAGGCAGAATTACTACACCCCCAGAGAAAATTTCCACATTCCAAATCTAGGAATCTGAATATGTTCATTTGTTGTTTGTTGTTGTTGTTGTTGTTGTTTTTTGAGATGGAGTCTCGCTCTGTCACCCAGGCTGGAGTGCAGTGGCGCAGTCTCGGCTCACTGCAAACTCTGCCTCCCAGGCTCTAGCAGTTCTCTTGTCTCAGCCTCCCAAGTAGCTGGGATTACAGGCACATGGCACCAAGCCCAGCTAATTTTTGTATTTTTAGTAGAGACAGGGTTTCATCATGTTGGCCAGGCTGGTCTCAAACTCCTGACCTCAAACGATTCACCCTCCTCGACTTCCCAAAGTGCTGGGATCACAGGTGTGTGCCACCGTGCCCAGCCCGAACATGTTTTCTCAATGGCGAACAGGACTTTATAGGTGTGATTAAGATTAAGCACGTCAAGATGGGAAGAGTATGCTGTAGGCCTTTGTAGGCCACAGAAACAAGAGAGATGGCAGCCTGAGAGGGCATCATCTTGCCTCCCCTGTCCATTATTGGCTGTGACGATGGAAAAAGAAGGCCTTAAGCTAGGGAATGTGGGTCATCTTTAGAAGTTGTAAACAAGAAAACAGATTCTCCTGTTGAGCCTCCAGAAAGAAATGCAGGCCTACTAACACCTAGATTTTAGCCCAGTGAGATTCTCATAGGATTTCTGATCAATCGTGCTATAAGAAAATAAATACTTTAAAAAAAAATTCACTTATTTTGTGGTAACTCGTTAGAGCAAACAATAGAAGTATGTCTGTAGGAACACTGTCTTTAGGAAAAACACTATCTATAAGAAAAAACTACATATTCTACAACTACTGGTTAAGAATATCAAAGTAGTTGTTCTCAGAGTTGACTGAACGTTAAAATTACCTTGAGAGCTTTTAACACTTGCAATGCCGAGGCCCACCTCAGCCCAATTAAATCAGAATCATGGGCTAGGATCCACACAACAGTGGTTTTAGAGCTCCCCAGGTAATTCCATTATGTAGCCAAGTTTTGAAAACCACTCATACACGGAGTTCTGTAGAAGAATACTTTAGCTGTTTGTGTTGGAACTGAAACACAGTATTAATGGTCATTCCACAACCAGTAAGTGCTGGCTACTTCTAGATGAGAAAATACATTATGAGACAAGTGAAGCTATTCTCTTAATAAGTCATTGCCTTATTTCAAAGATGCCAGAATTTCTCTCAGAAGCAATGTTTGCAGAGTTGATAGTATATTGCTTTTTCAGAAACTTTCATTCTAGGCTGGAGTACTTGAGAATAGGTTATGAAATGGATTAAAACAATATGATAATGAAAGGATTCTAACAAAAAAGGAAAAGAGCAAGTATTTGAAAAGTAAATGACTTTGGAATGGTAATATAGCTGGTGCATTGTAAAAGTTAGAATCCCCTAATCAAAAATATGGATATATATTGGAAAGAAAACATAAGTTATTCTTGATGGAAATAAATAAGTCTACTATGTAGTAGAAAATAATTATATTTTTAAAATGTGTATATATTTTCAAAAAGTAAATTTATTTTTATTTTATCATAGGTTACAAATAATGATTGTATGTGTTTACAGGGTATACTGTGATGTTATGATACATGCATATATAGCAGGATGATTAAATTAAGCTAATTAACATATTCATCACCTCACATACTGATTTCATTGTAGTGAGAACATTTGAAATTTTTTTTAGTAATTTTAAAACATGCATTACTATTAATTTTAGTCACATTATGTGTGTTTAATGCTTTTCAATTAGCAAAGAAAATAATTTAAAGAGTTAATGATGTAGTTTTTTACATGAACTGAATATACATTTCCTATAAACACGATTGCATTGCATTATTTCAAAATATAAGAGTTAATAATATGGAAAATGATGAATAACAACAGTTTTATAAGTTGGTGGGGAGTGTAAAGAGTAGTCGGTTGGAAGATAAGTGACCTGCACATTCATCTTGGTTCTATGGTTGGTCCATTCACTGGTGACTCTGGGAAAAGATTGACTCTGAGAAAGAACAAAGTATATGAGGTATATTAGCATGTGTTCATAGTTCACATTTAAAATTATATGATTTGTAAACTGAATATAATGCTAAATTTATATAAAATATAGCACTGAAAGAAGAAAACACACTAACCTAGAATTCTGTATACCTCAAAATTATGCTTCAAAAGTGAAAGAGAGATGAAGATTTCTCAAGCAAACAAAACACTAAGAAGATTTATTGTTAGTAGATCTACTATGCAAAAAATGTTAAAAGAAGTTCTTCCAGGAGAAGGAAAATGATATAGTCAGCAATTTGGAACTATGGGAGGCTGAAGCGTGAGGATCATCTGAGGTCAGGAGTTCCAGACCAGCATGGCCAACATGGCGAAACCCTGTCTCTACGAAAAATACAAAAAATAGAAGAGTGTTATGGCGGACACTTGTAATTCCAGCTATTCAGGAGGTAGAGGGAGGAGAATCGCTTGAACTCAGGAGGCAGAAGTTACAATGGGCTGAGATCGCTTCACTGCACTCCAGCCTGGCAACAGAGCCAGACTCCGTCTCAACAACAACAACAACAACAACAACAACAACAAAATAAATAAATAAAGTTAAAAATAATATTCTAATTTTTCTTATATTACTTGACCTATTCGATAACTATTTGTTTGAAGTAACAATTGAAACAACTTATGGGGTGATAGCTATAGTATATGGGTAAGTAAAATGAATGAAAGCAATGTTATAAAGGATAGGATGGAGGGATTGGGGCTACTCTGTTAAAAGGTACCTGTATAATCTGTGAAGCATGATAGTGTTACTTAACAGTGAATTTAGATTTGTTGTGAATTCATATTGTGAAGTCTAGGTCAACTTCTATTTTATTAAAGTATAGTAATGTAATTGATGTGAGAGAGGACAAAATGAGATTATATATAGTACTTAATTAAAACCAGAGAAGCCAGAAAATTAGGGAAGAAAAAAAATAACAAGTGCAACTAAGAGAAAACTTATGCAAGCATGACACTTATTAAACCAAACAAGTCAATAATCACTAACAATGTGAATGCTTTAAATATACCAATTGAAAGACAGAGATTGTTAGAATGAATAAGAAAAATAACACAAAACACAAGATCCAGCTATATGGAAACTCACCTTAAATATAGACACAGGCATGTTAAAGAAAAGAAATGGAGAAAACATACCATTATAACAATAATGAAAAGCCAGCTGGAGTAGCTAGATTAATTTAAAACTAAGCAAACTTCAGGGAAGGGAAAATATCAGGAATAAAGATAGATATTTTAGAATGATAAATGGGCCAATTCTTAAAGATGTAACAATCCTTAATATTTATTCATCTAAAAATATATATCAAAATCAATGAGACCAAAGCTAACTGAACTGTAAGAAAAACAGTAAATCAGTAAGGATATAGGTGACCTGAATAGAACCATCAATTGACTTGATCAAACTGACATGTATAGATTATTTTATCAATCATCGCAAAATACACATTCTTCTCAAGCTCAAGAACATTGATCAAGAAAGACCACATTCTGTGCCAATAAAAACATACCTTAACAATTTTGGTTATAATATAAATTATGCAAAGTATTTTTTCAGATCACAATAAAATTAAACTAGAAATAAATAATAGAGTTCAAAAATCCCACAAACACAACGTTTGCTACTGTCTTAAAAATCATGTTTTAAACCTGTCAGTATCTTTCAATAAGATGGAATACACATGGGCCCATTTCATATATGACAAGGCATAAGACAACAACAATAACAAAATCCTAAGTGTGAGAGGACCATCCGTTTTCCATATGTAAAACTGAACGTTGGCAAAACCGTGAGTGTTATAATGAAAATGGAGCCAATTAAAAAAAAAAAAACACAGGTTTACAACATTTACCCACATCATGGCCCTGTCCCAAATCACTCATCCCCTTAAAAAAGAGAGGTATAATTTAGTCCCCAAAGACTAAATTTTAAATATGCAGTATGCTGATTATCATCTGTTTTTCACAAATCACAGTAATATGGCTATAGAAATTATATTTTTAAAATATTTGAGATCTTTGTAGGATTTATTGGTTATTTATGATTACAAAAGTATACGAGTAAAGAAAAGATGTCCTGTATGTGAATATAATATTAACTAGCTACCATTGGGCCAGGAAGCTTCCACAGAAGGGAACAGCAAAAGTCCTTGTTACTACCTGCCCATATTGCACATATTCAATTTCCTATTGCTCTTATCAAAAATCTATCTAGGCAACTAAAATGTTATTTGCAGATAACGTGCTGGATTTTGCCATATGAATGGTATACATGAGTTACTCTGAGGCATTACACAATATAAAAGCAATGCGATTGAAAACTAGATACCCTACTTTGGATACTACTCCAACATATCAAGATAATTGAGTTATTAAACACTGCATAACCAAGAAGAAGAGCAAGGTGAACATCTAAAAATATTATTTATCCTACAGGAGGTGTTGCCTTATCTGCAAAATTTTTATTGGATATTGTGATTGTTTTATTAGAAGAACAACCTATTTTAAAAAGTAAATGAAATTAATTTACATCAGAAATTATGTTAGAGATATGTGAATGATTGAAGTTTGTGTTTCAATATCCTTCTTGGATTTTGTGTTTCTCAGATTTTAGTAGCCAAGTAACTATGATAACTGCAGCACACCTTCTGTGCTTTAGGTCTGGATTCTCCAAAGCATTCAGGGTTTTTAGAAAGCTATTGCTATCAGTTTTCCTTGCTGTGTATAGCTGGGAGAATGCTTTCATTTGCACTTGGTCTTGAGCTTAAGATTTCACTTGTATCCAACCCTGAGTACTTTCAAATTGCAGGTTTTAGAACAAATTAAACCAACTTTATATATAAAAAAAAGGTTTCTAACAACTGTTGCAATTTATTTCAGATTTTCCATTTAGCAGAAATGAAATTGCCCAGTAACCCTGTGTCTGTTCTATTTGTAGTGGTTATTTATGAGTTCAAGTGCATGGATTTCTTATTCTTTCTATTTTTGAAAAATTCACAACTGCCAGCTTCTGTGAAATACTCCATCTACTTGTTTCCTCACCACCCATCCCCCTTGTCATCTAACATCAACTTCCATAGAGAAAGTACTTTGAATTTTCCATAGCAATACTTGCTGTTTTAGTTTTCTCTTGGTACCAAAAATATTACTTGATAACTTATTTCCATTAAAGGCTTCACTTTGTTTTCACTACTCTTCCTGCTTCTTGCAGCACTTTTTCAGGTAATGCATTGCCTCTACCTGGAAGTCTCCCTTGACTCTTGAGTAAGAGTCAGATTGTCCTCAGCAGTATAGGCATACAACCAGGTAGGTCCCGTAGGCCAGTACTTATTACATTGCATTTCAATGTATTCATTGGTTTCTTAAGGATCTTGTCCTCATTTGTTTGTTGATTTAAACCCAGCACTTAGATTAATATCGTGACCAATGAATACTTAGAAATGAGTGTTTCTGATTATAGGTATCTGCATGAGATAATATTCAAAATAAAAAAGAGATATTTTTCAATATAATTTTACCTTTGATATCAAAATATGTGAATATAGATATAAACTAGTGACTTTATTGGTGTTTATTGTCTGTTGTGATAAAAATTATGAATTTATGCTCATTAATTTACAAAAGGTTCTTCCACCCTCCGCCAACTTTTATTCCTTTTCTTGTCAAGTTGCATTTAAAATGACCTTGTTAGTGTTGCTATACGAGTCATATGAACCAGATACATGATTTGAAGTTAGGATGTATTTAGTTTTGGAACTTTAATGTTAAAAGAGGGATGTTAGCTTCCCTATACAAATGAGATGATGGATTTGGTACTGAAGAATATCAATAACACACATGCACACACAAAAAAAATCACAGAATATATGATTTACTCAGGTGTCAAAATAATTACCTAAGCCTTATATTTTTAGAAATGACAGGGCAACATAATCCCTAAAATAATATATATTGAGAGAGCATCCCTATAAATATCTTAGATCAAACATTATTTACTAAATGAAATAATGGCAGTTTGCACTATTATAGCTTAGTAGAACTTATAAAATGAATGTCTTGCTTTCAGCACTATTAATGTTTTACATTAGTAGGTTTGTGTGAGACAGTTTTGGCTTTAGGTAGAAATACCAACCAAAAACAAATACAAAGTTTGCTTTGGAAAGTTTGTAATTTCTAAAGTTCCGATTTTGTTATTCATACAATTTCACTAGAATCTCGCTTTACAGTAGCGTAAGAGCAGGATAAGGGAAAATGGCTATAGATTTGGGTAAAGCAACAAAATATCCAAAATATATTTAATAGAATTTTAAAGGACCTTCTTCATTGGAAGCAATGGTAATGGATGCTAATATCCATAACTGCATATTTGTACAAGAAGAGGGAAGCTGAACGTTATTTGAGGCCCACCCTAAATCAGCCATTCACTGTTAGGAACATTTTAAATCTACGCAAATTGCGTGTGTGTGTGTGTGTGTGTGTGTTCACTCACAAAAAGAGGTGAACTTCCTCTGATCCTCCTCCTGTTGTTGGTAATAAGATGAGACCTGAGAAAAATAATTTCACTCCATCCTGCCCCAGGCACTTGTCTTCTCACATAGGCTGTTTGCTGATTGAAATATGAATTCGTATTCATTGACATGGACAGTTATACTATCCAGTGGAAAATTTATATAGTGAAACCACATTAGACGTTATTAGTGGAAACACAGTTAATGTGAGTGGACATGTTTATGCACCGATATGTCTAGAAGACTACATGAAAACCTGATAATGCTAGTTATCTCTGGAGAGGAACTTAGTGGTTGAGAGGACAAGAGTGGGAAAAAGCTTATGTTTTTTTAATTACATTTTTGAACTTTTGAATTTTATGTCATGTAAATGTGTCTCCTATTCAAAGCTTCATTTACTTAAATTGTGTGTGTGTATGAAAACTACAGCCAAATGTGCCTCTGATAAAATCTATTAATTGTAAAAATGGACTAGCAAAATGTCATAATAAAGGCTCAAATATTACATAATATTGGCATTTAAAAAGTAATGGTTTGGGGATATAGAATGCTATCACTTTCCACTTTCTTTCACTTACTTGTTAGTAATTTTCTCCCACTTCTTTTATGGATAGAAATACCAAGAGAATAACTTTGTTTTGACAAGCAGAAGAGATTTACAGAAATCGATGACCATGGAAATGCTCACTTATTTCTGGAAAGATGATAAATTGTCTGCACATTTGGCCAATAACTTCATCTTTTTTCTCCCTAAAATGACAAACTCACCTGGCGTGTATAACATTATTTATAGAAAACAGTGTAGTAAATGTCATAGTGAAATGATAACTTCTGATCTTGTGATTGCTCCCAGACATAACAGACTGTAGGTTTTACTTTTGTTAGACCTTAGAACAAGGACAATAGTAAAGATAATAAGATAGCCAGCATTTACCGACTATGCCCCATATACTAATTACCTGAAACACATGACCTCGTTTAATCTTCATCATGAGCCCTTAAGAGAGTACTGTCATTACTTCCATGGTATGGATGAGGAAACTCACATACAGAGAGGTTAAGGGATTTTCCCCAAGTGCACACAATAAATACATGATAGAACTAATAGTCTCTTTCCAGAGTCAATGCTTCAAATCCCTAGGCTATACTAGTACTTGTCATTTCCTAGGTTGAAAAGCCTAAATCTAAATTATAGGCTTAATAGTTTCAATCTTACCTAAGAGAAAAAGGTGTTCTCAGGTGTTAAGGGGTCTTAAACACTGATATTTCTTAAGTAAAATCAACTCACTAGGCAAAGATTGTTGTTAACAGATACACTGATTTATCATTTGAACTTCAGCCTCATGGATTTTCAGATTGACTAGAGCTGTACATACCCATTTGGATCTCCATCTGAGCCCAACTTACGTTCCAGGTAGGCCTAATACAGACATGGTGTTATTTTGAATCTAATGTGTTTGGAAAATACTGTCTTGGAAAACTGGAATGGCGGAAGTTCTTGATTTTTTTTTTAAAGCAATCCTTCATGCACGTGGGAAAAAAATTGATTTGATTATGTGTCCCTAGGAGTTCATGATACATCATGGTTTGGACCATTCCATTCCCAAGACATCATTTTTTGTTAACAGGGCATAAAACCATGGGATGAGACATTTTTTAAAAATTTTCTATAAAGCTTAATGTTTGTAACTTTTCATGTTTGTGACTTGGTAAAAGGTCAATCTAAATACGTATAAAAGAGACAGATTGGCTTACCACATTCATATGGAGAAAAAGTGACCAAAGTATATCCACAGAGTTTGCCTGAGAATGATCTTCTTTATCCTTCCCGTCTACTATGAAAGAAGCCTGTACATTTGAAAAAATAAAATAATAAATCTTGGCTGAAGGGCACTGGAAGCCAGTGGAAATAAAGTGTGATTATTAATTAACATTATCTTAATTAGACTTTTATAAACCTAGTTTGATTGATTTCTTGGCAATGTGACCTCTTAGCTCACAACATTAGAAAAGAACCAATTAATTAAGATTTGGGGGGAAAAAAGAGAATATTTCCTCCCATCATTGACCAATAATTTTCTTGAAAATTATTTCATCAATATTAAAAATTTCTCAAGGAATACGAAACAAAAGCCCATTGCTCAATTTTAAACATAACTATGACTCAATTTCTACTTAAGTAATCATGGAAGTTTTATTAATCTTGTAAAAGAACAATAGCAACCATAACAAACCCCTAGAAGGTTTTGTAACCTAATAGAGTCTGTGAGACTCCAAATGGAATTCTAGCAATTAAAAATACTCTCATGAGGCCGGGTGCGGTGGCTCAAGCCTGTAATCCCAGCACTTTGGGAGGCCGAGACGGGCGGATCACGAGGTCAGGAGATCAAGACCAT
>NW_012115066.1:3366685-3373738 GCF_000951035.1 Colobus angolensis palliatus | reverse complement strand
ACCCCGTCTCTACTAAAAAAAAAAAAAAAAAAAATACTCTCATGAAAGCATTTAATGGATGTCAATGAAAATATATGGATAAATTAACAAAAAGGCTAAAAGATTTAAGCAGACTGCTCCAGGTCATAAGGTTTATAAGCTGTAACCTAGAATTTGAATCCAATGTGTTCAGATTATTAATCCAATATTCTCTTTATTTCTTTATGTTTAGAGGAATGTATAAACTAACTAGCCTTAAGTACACCCTAAATTTTTAAAAATCTGATTTGTCACATATGGAGGTGGAGGTAACTATCATGCTAGTATTTTAGTCTAAAATTAATAATTAAGAGATCTAAGCATTTCTTTTGCTTTTTAAACAAAAATATATATTTCACCCCAGATTGTTGAGAAAAAACACTTTTTCACAGATATTTAATGATGCCTAATAAATGTCAAATAAATTATAGAATTAGAAAAATCATCCTTTGTAAATATCAGTGTAATAATGGATTGTCACATCAATAATCAATAGATAAAATTATTGTTAAAATTTATTAGGTGAATTGGTTTGAAGGGAACCAAATAATTCTCCTATGTTAAAGTATTACCTCCTATCCCAAATATTGTTTGCTAAAGTGAAAGAGAAACTGTTTTTTATAACAAAGAGATCTAGTGATCACAATCTTAAGAAAGTAGCCTAACCCAGTGTCACTATTAGTGGGATCCACTGGTAGAATGTGCTGCCTGGTGTGTTGCAACGTGAAGTACATTGTCTCACCTCTCAAGTGTTCTTACTAAAACATTTCAACTTCCATTTAATCCAGTCTTTAGTTCCAAGTTTTAGTTTATAAAAAAAAAAGAGAAGAACAAGGAAATGACACTCTAAGAGAAGAATTTGACAAAACAAAGTTGGAAACATTCTGCAAGATAACTGACCCAGACTGTTAAAAGACTCAATGTTGCATATTTTTAAAGTAATATAAAATGTATGATTCAGATTAAAATACATTAACAAAGTCTTTACAGCAATACACATAATAAAAACGGATGGTTGGCAGTGTGTCCAGAATTGGTTCCTTCTGGTGGGTTCTTGGTCTCCCTGACTTCAAGAATTAAGCCATGGACCCTCGTGGTGAGTGTTATATCTCTTAAAATTCTTCAAGATGGTGTGTCTGGAATTTGTTCCTTCAGATGTCCAGATGTGTCCAGAGTTTCTCCCTTCTGGTGGGTTCATGGTCTCGCTGACTTCAGGAGTGAAGCCACAGATCTTTGCAGTGTTACAGCTCTTAAAGGTGGCACATTCAGAGTTGTTTGTTCCTCTCAGTGGGTTCGTGGTCTTGCTGACTTTATGAATGAAGCCACAGACCCTGGCAGTGAGTGTTACATCTCTTAAAGGTGGCATGCTCAGGAGTTGTTTGTTCCTCCCAGTGGGTTCGTGGTCTTGCCAACTTCAGGAGTGAAGCTGCAGACCCTGGCAGTGAGTGTTACAGCTCGAAAGGTAGTGCTGACCCAAAGAGTGAGCAGTAGCAACATTTATTATGAAGAAAGCTTCCCTAGCACAGAAAGGAAACCCAAGCAAGCTGCCACTACTGGCTTGGGTGGCCAGCTTTTATTCTCTTATTTGGCCCCACCCATGTCCTGCTGATTGGTCCATATTACAGAGCACTGATTGGTCCATTTTACAGAGGGCTGATTGGTCCGTTTTTACAGAGTGCTGATTAGTGCATTTATAATCCTTTAGCTAGACAGAAAAGTTCTCCAAGTCCCCACCGACCTAGAAGTCCAGCAGGCTTCACCTCTCAGTAGGTTAAAAACAGATTCAATGTTGTAAAAAACAAATAAGTAAAACGAAGTAGAACTGATCTAGGTTAAAATAGACTAAAGAGATAATGTAAAGCAAATGCAATTAATAAACTGTATGTGAATCTAAGTGTTTAAAAAGGTAATTGTAAAATATATATTGCATGCAACTCAGGAAATTTGAAAAGGAACTGGAAGTTAGATGACATTAGGTAGTTACTGTTACTCTTCTTAGATGTAATGAAAATGTAAATAACATAAGAGAATGTCATTGTTTTTAGGGAACAATGCTGGAATATTTTCAGTGTAAGTTTCATGAGACACATGAAAAACATTAGCAAGTGTTGGGTCTATATGGTTCATTCTTTTAACTTTTCTGTGTGTTGAAAGATTTCATAATGAAAACCTGGAGAAACATTTGATGATAAGCAATATGCCAAAGATATATTACCTACGTTCTCATATGTTAAGAGTCTTTAAAGTATCTTAGTCAAAAGGTATTGAGAATTACTATAAATAGAGAAGAAATCAACTCAAATAAAATTTATTTGAAAGGTGAAAAGACACATAGATAGCAAACGTCCCTTGGCAAAGTGACCTGTGCCTAAAACTGCTTTAATTTTTAAATTTTTTTTAAAAAAGAGGAAGAATTTTAGAGGACTTTGTGGAAATGATAGTGTCCAGGATAAATCTTATATTTTTAGCAACAAAAAATGAAATGAAATAAACTGATAGAAGTTGATCTAAATAGGTGCTGCCACTCTCACCCCTCTGAAACAATGGTTTGCCTTTCATGAATATAAGCGTCCTACTTGCTAGAACCCCTATCTTGCATTTCTCCTGAGAATATGCTGTGTGTTGGTAGACCATCATGATTTAAATAATTTCTCTCTCTTTTTCTCAGTGGGACTTTTGTAGTCCTGATATTTTTCCTCATCTCTAATGTCTCCCATTCAACATGAAATGAAGAGATGCTCCAGTGGAAAACAACTTATGATTTAGTCAGAAAACCTTACATGCTTCACCTACCAATCTTGGGTTTGGGGGAAAGATCTTTAATGTTTCTTCATGTGTAAAATGAAGAGAATGATATGACAACCTACCCTTTAGGGCTATATATTTGATAATTTATTCTTTAAAGAAAATTCATTTTAGCATGTACTGGCTAGATGCTGCGATAGTTGATTGAAGGAATTTTGTCATCTAAAGGTTTAATAGATGTTAAATTTTTAAAGTAGATGTAATAACTGTCTACTATGAGAATATTAATATGGACCACCTATTTCAGGCCTTAGAATAGGGCTCTTAAAATAGTTGATATCTCACTTGGTATTTGATAATCTAGTAGGAGATAAGTTTAAAAAAGACAGTAACAACACTATGAGAAGATGGAATAATATGTTAAGGAAATGAAATTGAAGATAGCATCATTCATTCAAAGAAGTCATACTTGGAATGAGACTCAGAGGTTTCAGTAGAACTCACGGTGTAAAGTGGGTAAAGACAAGAGTTGAGACAAATAAACTGGAACGATATTATAAAGGCGTTTTGATGTGTGAATTTCCATTGTTGCCAATGAGAATTGATGAAAATCAGTAAGCTCAGAGGAATATGTGTTTTAGAAAATGTATGACCCAAAGCAGCTATGTAGAGATATTAGAGAGAAAATCAGGACCTAGGGCGAGATCTTTCATACGTGCATCCTGAGAGCCAAACAGTCCATAACTCACAGAAGGTACTCAATTCTAAAATTCCAGGCAATAACGAACTGAGATACAAAAGTCAGTGAAACACTCTGGAGATATTAAATACTATTCTTCAAGTTGAATGCAGTGGGACAGGTTTGTTTATTGCTCCCCTTGGAATTTTCATTTGCTTCTTATTCATTTTCCTCCTTCCCAGTGGGCTGAACATGGCATTGTCTCAGTGCTCTCTGAACCTGCAATAAAATGCTAAATTCAGAGCGGGCTTGGAAGAAAAGAAAATCTCCCTGTAATATTCATAACTTTCTTGCTCATTTAGGCACCTTGGGATTGGTAATTTCAATTCAAATAATCAGTTGTATTCTCAAGAATAGAGTCCGTGAGTGAGAACTAGCTGGGGCCTTAACTAAGCACTGAACAGTCTGCTATGGTGCAAAGGCAGCCATGATTAATTCATGAAAAGATTGTATTTGAGCATTAATTACTTTTCACCTGAAAATGTTTACAGACATGGATCGATTTTTTTTGACAAATGGGGTCAAAATTTTGAGTGTTCTTTTTAGTTGCCTATTTCTTTATTGTTTTCTGTGTAAAATGAGATTCATTTTTTCTTCTGATTCAATACCATAATGAAGACTTAAATTAGATTTATCAACAGGTTCATGAAGATAGAGTGCCATGGAATCATGGAGCTAGAAGTTGCAGAGATAAGCTGTGCTAAAACTGTCATTTCTAAGAAAGAGGGATCTTAGCCCGGGAACATCCAGTTTTTTGCCCAGTACAGTGATTGTAAGGATTAACATTTGAATCTGTGTTTCTTATCTTCTAGTCCAAAAATCATTCAATACATTGATCTATAAAAAATATGAAAACTATTGTTCATACAAATATAGAGGGAGGAAAACATTAAATTGATTGATAATTAAATTTATTTTGATATATTGATTATGAGAATATCAGGTCAACTGATTATCTTTCTTCGCTGTAGTAGTACCTTTGACCTCAAGGATCTGAATGAAAAGACCTAGTGTTTTTTTTGTTTTGTTTTGTTTTTTTAGAAAAAGAATAAAAGGATAAGAAAAAGAACACTGAGAAGGCTAAACATTAGAGATAACTGAACAGAGTACAGGTGACCCTTTTCTTAACGATCAGATAAGCAGAAAGGTGAAGGGCATTTAAAATTCCCTGGAAAATGACATGGAGTTCCACATCATAGAAATCGTGGTTAGTAATATCATTAGCAATATGGTTGCTCACTCCATCAGTCTACATAGATAACTCTTAATCACAAAAAGTTAATTTTCTGGGTGCTGTGGTAGCTCAGTCTTAAACACATGTTTTAATATTGAAAACAATTTCTTAGGAGTATGCCTTAGGCAGAAAACACACTAGGAGGATATCCACATTTCAAAAACATATTTCTAAAGCACACACACACAAAAAAAAAGCAAGGAAAAAAGAAATTGGAAACTAGCATACATTAGGGCTTCTCAGTCTTAAATGTGCAAAAGGATTACCTGGGGATTGCAATGCAATGAATGTTCTGGCTCAATGTGCCTGCAGTGGGATCTGAGATTTTGCATCTGTAATAAACTTGCAGGTAATACTGACAATATTAATGTGCAGATCACAGTTTGAATAGCAAGTTTCTTTGTCAGTAAATGGTTTTACCATTGCCTGGGGTGGGAGGGGGGAAGGAGATCTTCTAAAAATAAAAATTTTACTCTCTCATTCCATGGCAAAATACACTAAAATATATATTCCTGAATTTGAGAGATACTTTCCAAATAATTTCTTTTTATTTAGAAAGAAAATGAGAGAAAAAAGAATAATTTTATTTCTAAAAATGCTATACTTTATTGAAAAAGAATATCTCTGATTTCACCAATTGTGTACAGTTGAATAATGAAAAAATAAAATATCGAATAATATTTTAGGATGTACTGAGAAAGAAAACTGGATATTTATTAAGCAACTTATGATGTGCCCAGATCTATGCTAAGAGCAGCAGCAGATATAAAAATATTAAAAGAAAATTCTGCACTCTCAAGGAATTTATAATTTAATTGAAAATAGAGACAGGTGTATAGAGATACACATGTACGTTATCATAGATTTATTCAATATTTACTACATGACTTCTTTTATGCAGACATGGAATGAAAACAGCTTGCTCTTACCTTCATGGAGATTTAAGATACCCAACTGTAGCCCATGTATTTGAAATCTATTTTGCAGTACATGATGATAGAGTTAGTGGTTAGCATATAAGTCAACATAACCTTTATCTTTTACATTTGAACAAATTAAGACATCTATTTCAATCAAAACTTTATAGCTTATCAAACTCTCCTTTTAATTCCTACATAGTTTCTTGAAATTAACAATACGTGAACATGAATGTAATCATTAACAAAAAATTAAAAATAAATGACATGTATCTTTCTTATTTTCCTAACAAACACAATGAGTGAGTTAATGTGTGATTTGTGAGAGACTTACTTTGAATATTGTAATAGCTGTACCAAAACTTGATTGAAGGATTAGCACTATTCTGACCTGTATTAAGAAATCAATTGTATAGCCATAGGAAAGTTATTTTTTTTAATTGCTTGGAAAGCTTCCTCTTAAAATAAAGGTCCGTAAGAATAGACAAGTGTCCCTTGAGGAACTTTCAATCACTAAATAATGTTTTCATGTTGGTTAGGTTGCAAATGTTGTAATATAATTTCTAGCATATAAACCAATGGTGTGTTAAAATATGTGTTCTGAAAGATTCAAAAGACTATATAACTCGTCATATCTTGAGTTTCCAAACTACTCTTTCTCAGTACATTACACTGTCCTAGGGAGATTAAATTACTACTGCTTGGAACCCAGCCTTGGAAATTCTGACTTAATTGGTTTGGTGAGGTCTCTAATTATTACTCTTTTGAAAAGCGATTCTAATGTGCTGCCTGGAATGATAACCACTGCATTAACCTATTAAAAGAGTAAAGGATTACGTGACACTAAATGCAGCATTATGTAATCCAGGCAGTTCCAAGCTGTATAACCTTGGGAACCTTATTTAAACTTTCTGAATCTTATTTCCATGTTTGTAAAACATGATGATACTTAACTGGTAGTGATTTTAGATATTCTTGCTAATGTGTAGAGAGCTCCTAGTAAATAGTTGTGTCAGCTATTTCTTGCAATTAGTCATATATGTGGTACTGGTGGTTGAATTATGTAGCATAGGTAATAGTAGTAAAATCAGTGATAAGGTTTGTTAGGGAAAGTGAACTAAAAACATATGATATGAATTTCCAAAACTACTGTATCCAAGGAGTAATAAGAGTAAGAGTCAATTAAAATTAAAAGGATTATAAATCATGGTGCTATAAAGACACATGCACACGTATGTTTATTGCAGCATTATTCACAATAGCAAAGACTTGGAATCAACCCAAATGTCCATCAGTGACAGACTCAATTAAGAAAATGTGGCACATATACACCATGGAATACTATGCGGCCATAAAAAAGGATGAGTTCGTGTCCCTTGTAGGGACATGGATGCAGCTGG
>NW_012115066.1:3355210-3366635 GCF_000951035.1 Colobus angolensis palliatus | reverse complement strand
TAAAAAAGGATGAGTTCGTGTCCCTTGTAGGGACATGGATGCAGCTGGAAACCATCATTCTCAGCAAACTATCGCAAAAACGGAAAACCAAACACTGCATGTTCTCACTCATAGGTGGGAATTGAACAATGAGATCACTTGGACACAGGAAGGGGAACATCACACACCAGGGCCCTTGTGGTGAGGAGGAGTGAGGGATAGCATTAGGAGATATACCTAATGTAAATGATGAGTTAATGGATGCAGCACACCAACATGGCACATGTATACTTACGTAACAAATCTGCACGTTGTGCACAGGTACCCTAGAACTTAAAGTATAATAAAAAAATAAAAATAAAAAAGAAAGATATAACCACAGCCCTTAAAAAAAAAATCACATGATACAAAACAAGTACAAATAAAGCCTTCCCAAGACCTAAAAAAAAAATTATTTCATTATAATGGAAATGAACTATAGGTACTAATGGATCAAGGAAGCTGATTTCTCAATATTTACATTTGGATAGCAAATAAGAGTCTGAAACTCAACCTGCCCAAAACTAAAATTTTAAGTTCTTGTTTTAGATTGAGATACCATTTACATACCATAAAATTTACCTTTCAGAGTGTACAATTCAGTGCTTTTTGGTATATTCCCAAGGTTGTAAATCTCTATCTGGTTCATATTTTCAACTGCTATCAGGTTCCATCAATCTAGAACATGTCATATTAATAGATTTATACAATATGTCTCTGTAGAGTCTGGTTTTTTGTTGTTGTTGTTTTTGTTTGTTTTTTGAGATGGGGTCTCACTCTGTCGCCCAGGCTGGAGTGCAGTGTCACTATCTCAGCTCACTGCAAAGTCTGCCTCCCAGGTTCAAGTGATTCTCCTGTCTTGGCCTCCTGAGTAGCTGGGACCACAATCACATGCTACCATGCCCAGCTAATTTTTGTATTTTTAGTAGAGACAGGGTTTCACTATATTGATCAGGCTTGTCTTGAACTCCGGATTTCGTGAGATCCACCAACCTCGGCCTCCCAAAATGCTGGGATTACAGGCATGAGCCACTCCGCCTGGCCTAGCTTCTTTCACTTAGCATGTTTTCAAAGCTCAGGCATGTTGTAACATGTATAATAAGTTATTGATTTTGATATGGTTTGGATATGTGTCCCTACCCAAATATCATGTTGAAATGTAACCCCCAATGTTGGAGGTGGAGCCTGGTGGGAGGTGTTTTGATTATATGGGTGGTCCTTCATGAATGGTTTGCCACCGTCCTTTCAGTGCTGCTCTCATGATAGTGAGTGCTCACGAGATCTGGTTGTTAAAAGTGTGTAGCACCTTCGCCCCCTCTCTCTTCGCCTGCTTGGGCCATGTAAAGGGATGGCTGCCCCTTTGCCTTCTACGATGACTGTAAGGGTCCTGAGGTCTCTCCAGAAGCAGATGCTGCCATGCTCCCTGTATAGCCTGTGGAAATATGAGCACATTAAACCCCTTTTCTTTATAAATTACCCAGTCTCAGGGATTTCTTTACAGCAATGTGAGAACAGACTAATACACATTCTTTTCATAGCTAAATGATATTCTATTGTATGGATATACCTTATTTTGTTTACCCATTTGTTAGATGTTAGACATATGATCTCTTTCCATTTTTTAACTATTGTCTATAATGTTGCTATAAATATTTTTTACGTATTTTTTATAATGTGAATATATGTTTTCAGTTCCCTTGAAAATACATGTGTGTGTTTATGTATGTTAATGTGTTACATTTCCTAGAATGTCTATTGACTAAATTATTAGAAAGGGGATATGTATAACAGTGTAATTGCTGGGTCACATGGTAATTCTAAGTTTAGCTTTTGAGGAACTTGACAAACTGTTTTCCAAAGTGGCTGCACTACTTTACATTCCCATTGGCAATGTACAAAGCTTTCAACTTTTTATATCTTCTCCAATGCTTATTAGTGACTGTCTTTTTGACAGATGCCATCCAAGTGGGTGTAAAGTGATATATTATAGTTTAGATTTGTATTTCCTTAAGGGCTAATGATGTTGAGTATTCTTTCACTGCAGCATTATTTATAACATTAAATGTAATTCATGTGGCACCTGTCTAAATACAGATAATGAAAAATATCTCCAAGAGATATTGTTGAGTGAAAAATAGAAAGTTGCAGAACAATGTATGTATGTAGTATATACATTGTAGTATTGGAAAGCAAGGAAGGAAAGATACATATGCCTAGCACCTATGAAATAATCACTTGGCAGGGGGACAGGGTGTAAAATACATTGAACTTCTCATAATTTAATAAACGGTGGGCTACTTTTAAATTTTGTTTTACTTACTTTTCACAATCATTCTAAGAGAGGGCATTATTATCTCTTTTTATCTGGAGCATATTTTGGAAGTCTGTGAGCCTATTTGCCCATGACTCCACTCCTTATTTTTATCTCCTACTTTCCATCTTTACCCACTGACTATAGTAGAAGCTAATTTGTTGCATTAGAGCCTAACTCTTACATGCAATTCTCGGTTTAGAGATGAATAATGGACTCAAACTGGGTCATAGCATCATTTATCTGGGACTTTTAGATTAAAAAAATGAAAGTATTCCACAAAAGGGCTGCATATATGTAATAAACGCTTTTAACTGAAATAACAAAACCCAAATAACAATGATTTGATTGCATCAAGTCTGTATTCCACATGTTTACTTGATTCAAACACTTTTTTTTTCTCTACAACATCACACATATTCTATGTTTGGCACTATTTTAGCCAGTTTATGAAATATAAAAAGAATAAAATGATAAAAATTTGTAATATGCGATGAAGTGAATGATGAATAAAAATTGAATGAGGAAAGAGCAAGAAAGTTAAAGAGAACAGTTTTAGCTTATGAGTATTTATGTGAATGATAAAGATAGTTACAAATTGATATTGTTTTTAATTGCATAATATAAAATCTATTTCTATGAAAAAACTCAGTGTATCCTCAAAGAAGCATATAGAAGGACATTGATTTAAGCATTCTGTGTAATAGAGAAGGAATAGAAGCAATCTAAAGGGTTATCATTAAGGAAACGTAAAACAAACTATCTCTATAGCCTAGAATACCAGGTGCAGATGTAAAAGAATGGAAATATCTATGCAAAGTGACATGAAATGATTTCCAAAATGATTAGGTAGAAATAATCAAGTTAAACAAACATACATTCTGATAGCATTTAAGTTAGAAAACAAAAGGAAAACCAGAAGTGAATTCTACAAACTGGTAAGGGAGAAAGAGAGACAGAGACAGAAAGAGAGAAAAAAATTTGAAAAGACACACATCAAACATATAAATGATACACATAAGGAGCACCATCTTTCAGAGTTGGGGGTTATATAAGATTTTTATTTTTTGTAATGAGAACACATGGACACATCAAGGGGAACAACACAGTAGGACCTTTCAGAGGGTGGAGAGTGGAAGGAAGGAGAGGATCAGGAAAAATACCTAATGCGTACTAGGCTTAAAGCTTGGGTGATGACATTATTTGTACAACGAAACCCCATGACACAAGTTTACCCATGTAACAAACCTGCAATTGTACCCCTGAACTAAAATAAATTTTAAAAATATTTTATGTTTTAAACTACACGCTTATGTGTGTTACTTCAGTATTGAAAATTCTCTAAGTATTTTTATAAAAAGATTAAAAGTAAGTGTGTCAATGCCAAATTTAATTACTGATCATATATCCTCTTTGTATATGCATCAACTCTACTATCTTAGGTATTTAGAGGTACAATAACATTTCTGTTTTTATTACCAGAATCTATATACTGCATCTCTTTACATATACTTTTAAATATCCTAAAGACAGCATTCCTTTTCTCTGTCTTTTATGTGGTTGCTGCAGCAGCTATCTTCATAGAAATCAGTTTCTTAGGAGAGTATAGACAAAAGGAGAAGGTACGATTTAACAATTATTGTGATGCATATGGAATATAAAGAGATCTTGACTGTTAGATATGCACAGTTTGGCTTTGAATCTATATCTGTTTAAAGATTAAGCAAAATAATTTGAGGAAAATAACATTATAGAAATATGATACTAGACATTTGTAATTCTCCATTTCCTGCCCTAAAATAGCTTTAAGATACTCTTGGGTGATTAAAATCTGGGCCATATGAGGTTTGGGGACCATAAGCTAGAGTAATTCAATTTATATATAACAGTTTTCTGGATTTGCAGGAATAAACACACAAATCTCTAATAGATTTACTGAAATCTATATCCTGCATAATTGGCTTTTATTGTTATCAAATGGATTATTTTATCATGTGCAGAAAGAACAGAGGCTTCAGATGGCAATATAATTACATTCATATTATTTTTTTTAGAGTAATCATTTTACACATAAAGAAAAAGAGTTATTTTATGAGTCAACTTCTCTTTTAATCCATAAATATGATGCATCTTGGAAGGAAGAGGAACATTTAAGGGCAGTTGTCAAAGTTTGCCTCAAATAATTTCATTACATAGCAGTCTACTGATTTAATAGTCTTCAAAGGCGTATCGTTCCATAATGGACTGTAAGGAATTTATTAGAAATGCATACACCATTGCATCTGTTTCTCAAAGATGTTCTCTAGTAATTATTTTTGTTTTCTATTATAGGCATAACATTAATATTCTAAAAATCTAAATAGTTTTATTTATAAATTCATCCAATGTTAATATATTCATCAGAAGCCTTCGATACACCAAAAAGCTCACTATAAGCTGTAATGATGAACAAATTGATGAATCATTTTTTGCTTAAATCTTAATGCTTAATATTAAGGTTTAATTAAATAATGTCTTGATGACTTAATACAATTTTTAAACAATTGAATTGCTTCCACTGCTAAAAGCAAGAATTATTTAATAGGATTGTGTTTTTGTGTTTGTCCACTATTTTAACCTCCTGTTTCCCACAGTGTAAACTCCTGAATTTTCAACCTATTGACTTTTACTGACAGGATATTCTTGTCCTTGATGATGAGCAAACAAATCAGCTATTAATAATAATCTCCTCTTACTTTGAAGATGTTATTGACTCCTGATGAGATAGTGCCTGGGTCCAAACAACAAGCCTTCCTTTTCTAAATGACATGAATTCAAGGGATACAATTTTCATCCACAAGAGACTTCTCAATGGCAGTAGACACTTACACAGTCTAAACAATGTCTTTCAAATCTCCCATTCCCTGGATCATTAGACTATGTACTCATTCACAATATGTATCATCCTCATCTGTGCATCCCCCTTGCTTAACAAATGTCCTATTTCAGAAAAATTAAACAGACAAAAATTAGTTGAAACAAATATTGTGTCCAAGTAAATTCTCAGTACTATTTATACTTGCATTAAACTCACTGAGCTGCAATTGTTTGGTTGGTTAAGTGCATTGGTTC
The DNA here is from genome assembly GCF_000951035.1 of Colobus angolensis palliatus. Lineage (NCBI taxonomy): Eukaryota > Metazoa > Chordata > Mammalia > Primates > Cercopithecidae > Colobus > Colobus angolensis. The sequence continues at coordinate 3,361,195 of NW_012115066.1, read as the reverse complement.
TCCAATTAGAGGGAAGTACTTAACATAATTATGTGATTTTTTAAAATCAGTTCTTTACCTAAATACAGTGGGTCAGTTTGTGTCCTTCAGAAAATATATGACAAAACCATCAGAAGACCAAGAGATTTGTTGAAGTTAGTACTTACGAATGATAAAGGAGAGAAAGCAGGAGAAGGAATGGAAAATGTTTAGATCATGGTCTCAGGGTGGTACTTGTGTAATGGGAGGGGATAAAAAAATGATTGGGTAGGAAGTGCTCCAAACCATGGTGTAGCTCTGAGTAAGTATCGGCCAGCTCAATGGGAAATTATGTTATAAAGATTGCTCAAAGGGGAATCACATTGAGCAAAAAACAACTACTTCCTACTGCTCTTCCTATGCTAGATCATTAACTTATGCCATCTTGGAAGGCATGTCCAACCATGGACCAATCAGCATACACTCCTGCATCCTAAGCCCATAAAAATCCTGGATTCAGTCTCAAAGACAGCGAACAATTTTTGGGCGCCCTCTGGTTGCCAAGAGCTTTCTTTCTGTTGTTCAATAAAATTCTGCTCTGCCTTACTCACTCTGCAGTGGTCATGTACCTTATTCCTCTTGGCCACAGGACAAGAACCTGGAACTCATCAACTGCTGGAGTGAAAGAACTGTAATGCTCCCGCTCTCTGAGTGGTGGATGATGGCAGTAAAAGAGCTGTAGCCCTCTCTTCTGTTCGCCAAACTATAAGAGTGAAAAAGGCACAACATTATGTAAGCAAAATAATCTGAATCCATGAAGTATGACAGAATGACAGCACTGGGGGGAATATCATATAGGAGAACGAAATCCACCCAAGATCAACCTTGGGCAATGATCTTAGTTCAACTGACTATTTATTAATTAGAGGTCACAGACTCAGTAAAGTTGTGCATTAATTTGATTTTGTTTAAAAAGATGCAAATAACTTCAGTCCAATTGAACAGATGCCCTTGAAATTGATGGCTTCATTGGCCATTAACCAGTTTTATACTGAAACCAGTAATGTACCCTAATACTGTGTATGCATGGGGGTGTGTGTGTATGTGCGGAGTGTGTGTGGCTTCCCAATATGCTCTTTGAACAGGTCATAAAATCCTGTTGGTTCCATTGGTAACTAATGAATTGACTGGAAACTTTGAAATGTGTTCATATTACATATGCATTAGAGTTATGGTTTTTAAAGTTTTGAAAACCAAGTCAGGCTACTTGTATTCAAATCCCTATTCTATCATTTTATAACTGGCTGACATTTAGTAAATTAATTAAGCTCTTTTAATTCACCTGTTTTTATACTTAAAATGAGGCCAACATTACTTTGTTCATATGACTTAGAGGATTCATTATGATAATTTTTGTAAAGTTGTTAGAACAGTACCTGGTAAATGAGCAATCAATAAATGAATGTTTCTCCTTCTCCTTTGATTTTTTCTTCTTTTTCATCACCTTATATGAAGTTTATCTACAACAGTTTAAAAATTGTTCATTTAACTATATTGTCTTTAGTCAGAAGACCTTTCCATAGATGTTAACAATAATACATTCATGATCTTATTTATAAATTCTTTCTTTTGTCCCACCAAGATTATTAATTATATACCTCCTGTTGATTAAATAAGATAAAATTGTCCCAAGTTTATTCACTTGACTGTTGGTTGTGATTGCTGGAGGCACCATAACTACTTTGTTTCTAGAGTGTGATCTTTTGTCCAACAAACGATCTCTTTGATACTGGCACATACTTGTATCTCACATCATAGTTGATCAGGAAATATCATGCATACTTTTAAATATTTTCATGACAAATATGCTTCTAAATATGCTTTTAGATCTCTCCTACTGATGTATATACTAACAATGTGTTTAGAGTTGTTTAAGTTTTTTTTATCATTTCTTTGTATGAAAACAATTGAAAATAATAAACTAGGAAGTTAATCCTACAGTCACATGTAACACAGCTCATTTGTTCCACATTTGTATTCCTTGTATTTTACCAGTTTTACTTTAATACTACTACTATTACTTACAAATACATGACACTTCACAATCTTCTACCCTATAGTTCATCATTTTAACGATGAGTACTCTGTAGCTTCACCAAGTCATTTTAACAATTCTGTGATTTATATTACTTGCATTTTAAAGATGCAGGAATTGAGGACCAGAGAGTTCAGCTGAATTGTCCCAGCTCACAGAGCTTGAAGGGGCAGAACCAGGAATTAAAACCACCAGGACATTGGATTCCAATCCCTTTGTAAGCCATGCTGCCCTGTCTTTCATTACAAAAACTGATGATAACTAACCCTCAGGAAAAGATGCTAGACAGGTTAACAGTTAAGTTCAATAACCCTTTAAAGGTAATCAAAGCAATATCATATGTCCTAAAACTTAAAAAATTATCAAATATATCTATAATAAATCTGTTACTTTCTCAGAAGATCTTGTCAATTAGTGTCTAATGTTTTAATCTTTTAAATTTTTTTCAATGTCCCAGCATCTAGCCAAAAGGCAAGCATGATTTGAATTGAAACTAAGAATTGTACTAATGTTGATATTTTAAATATAATAACTCCAGTTAAATAAACTTGTTTTATAAATTGTATTACCATTGTGACTATATTAGTTCTGGAACAGGGCTTGTAAGTTATAAAAAACTCCAGATAATAGTCTTACAAGCTGTGAGTGCTTTAAATCATTGTTTTCTATCACAGCATCAATGTTATCTCTAAGAAAAGTGTGATTTTACTTAGCATTTGTGAGCTTCATAGCCAGAGAGATAAATGGGCTAGACAAAAAAGTGTGAGAGACGTAAGGATGGCTTGATTTTAAAGTGGCAAGTACATGATAGTAAATAAATTATAGAAATAACCAGCGGTCTTAGAAATGAATGTCAAAGTATTCCAAATCTGAAGATTATTAGCCCTTATAATGGATTTTTTTCCACTGGTTAATTTTCAAGACTCTTTCAAAAACAAACAAACGAACAAAAAGGAAAAACAGAACAGAACTTGTATAACAAGCCAGGTTACATTTGCTTTATCTTGTACCTGTAGTTAATGTGGAATAACTTCCCAAAATAAATTTCTATTTGTAGAAAAACTCTTCTCTCAAAATTTCACATAACACACAAGGCCTTTTCCTGCAGACACTGTGACATTGATATTTTCCAGTGGATTCATGTAACAAAGATGTTTTACAAACTTATTTCTTCCAGAGTAGCATTTGTTTATTTTCAAAGAAACTGCCTCTCAATTGAATGTCATATTGATAATAAATAATAATCTGAATTTTCTTATGGCTACAACATAAATTATAGTCACTTTCTCCATGAAGAGTAAATTCATAAAAATTATTTTATTCTTAATTAACTGGTGATTTTCACTGTTTAGTTGCTTCAGAAAACAATTTTGCAAGATATGTAAAGGGAACAACTCTTCTTTACAGTTCACTTATGTCTCAGAAGAGAAAAAGAAAAACATATTGCTGTCAAAATAGCAAATAGAAAACTCCATGATGGCCTTTCTCTTCAACACACAGACTAAACCCCAAATTCTTCTATAAAGAGACTTAGAGTAGACCCAAACACATTGTTTTTTCAGTATATTGTGAGGCATTTTATTCTCATGTTTGTAAATCTTCTAGTCAATAAAACCAGAAGTGGGAAAATCGATTGTCCTTACCAGCAGTCTTCAAAATTACAACTCTCTGTGAATGTTCCACTACTTTGCAGTCTCTCTTCTTTTTTAAGTTTTTAAAAATTTAAAAAGTATTAGTTAAAAATATACAATTCTCCCTAATTAGAAACAATATACCCCCTGGTAAGATGGGCTGGGAAGTTGCCACAGTTTGTGAAGCAAAGTAAATTACACCTATAGCCTAATTTTACCACCTTATATTGGTAAATAAGACACATTTGTGTAAAAAAGTGATATGTTCATATGTGACTCTGCATTTTTGCTGGAAACAAACAAACAAACAAACATCTGTCCATGCTTAGGTTTTATATAATAGCACTATTTTCTGTTGAGAAATAAAGCCAATGTAATTTGAAATGTCTGTGCTAAATAATAATGAGACTGCACATATTTTTATATACTTATATTAAACTTTTTATTAATATAAGTACATGATATATTTTCCCATAATTGTGTTATGCAGTACAAAGAACAAACAAGAATAATCATACTACTTGCTCAAGAAAATACTTGCTTCTGGAAAGTAGAACTGCGTGTGAACCAGCTAAAGAGGTTTGCTTATCAAGTCCAACAGTCTAACGTCTAACACCAAGAATAGTTTTCAAACTTTTTCTTCATTGTACCACTAAACCAATCCAACTATATCATAACATTTTCCCAGAATCAATCAGTACTCTGCCTTGAGGGACGGTTTCTGTCTGTTTTGTGTTGCAGTAACAGAATGCTGGAGACTGGGTAGTTTATAAACAAAAAAGGTTAAGTTATTTGACTCACAATTCTAGTGTCTGGAAGGTTCAAGATAGAGCATTTGTATCTGGTGAGGGCCTCAGGCTGTTTTAACTCATGATGGACAGTGGAAGGAGAGCCAGCATGTGCAGAGATCAGAGGGCAAAAAAAGGGAGGAAAACAAAACAAAACAAAACAAAACAAAAGCCAGAATCTTTTTAACCACCCACTCTCTCAGACTATTCATTTCTGTTAAAGTGAGAGCTCACCACAATGGGAAGGCATTAATTTATTTTTGAGGAATTGGCCCCCATTACCCAAATAAATAAAATAAGCACTTTCTGACAAAAATATGGAGTAAGAAAAAAAATCATTTCTCTGATAGCATAGCTCAGTAATTTGGAAAAAGCACAACTGCTTGGAAAATTCCTGATACCATAAATATCCGATTCTTTCATTTAATTATTAAGTACCAAGTATATACTGGATACCGTAGTAGGAACTATTAATAAAATAAAGAATAAAGCTGATTCTATCCCTTCTTCATAGAATATAGTTTGTGTATATACTATCACCTATAACATAGAGACAATTAACATAGAGACAATTAACAAACAACTCAATTCTGTAGTCAGCTGCTTAGTAACTATTAAATTGTGAGCATATCACAATCTGTCTAAACTCTACTTTCTTTATTTGCAAATAAGATTGATAATAATTGCTTTATAAGGTTTTTACATGATTGAATGCATTAAGTTATAAAAAGGATTTAAAGCAATGTCAGGTACATAGTAGGCCCTCAATAAAATATAATGCTAATATTTAAAGGGTAAAGAATGGAAATTAATATTGAAATAATTGCAAATTATATTGATCTCTGTGGAAAAAAAACAAATTAAGAGGAAATAGGGAGACAAGACTGTATTAAAATGACATTTTATCTGTGAATTTAATAGTGCAGTTGCTACTCAAAGTGTGAGTAGAAACAAGCCATAATAAGAAGAGGGTGGGGAAACACTTCAGGTAGAAGAAAAACTAATATGTGAAAAGGCCTGAAAATGAGCATGGAAGAGTCTTCAGGATTTAATGAAAATCCAGTAAAGTTAGAGCTTAATGGACCAAGTGAGATAATTAACTATCAGGACCATCAGCAAGCCCTAATTTTTGAAAAGGCTAACAGGTAAAGGGGTGGAGTGGAGTGGGCAGAGGCATTGCTTAGCTCAGTCCTTAGTATTTAATTTCACCAAACACAAATATGTCACCAAGTTGGACTGTTAGCTATATGTTCAAACTACATTCATGAATGAAGGTAGGAAGATTCCAATTAAACAAAAAGATTCCATCCAATTTGGCCAACCTGCAGCAGAACATTTGGCAAAGGCTCTAGAACTCTGAGTACATCTTCTTTCTTTTTTTCTTTCTTTCTCTTTCTTTCTTTCTCTTTCTTTCTTTCTTTCTTTTCTTTCTTCTTCCTTTTTTCTTTCTTTCTTGTTTCTTTCTTCTTTCTTTCCTCTTTTTTCTTTTTCTTTTCTTCTTCTTTTTCTTTCT
>NW_012115066.1:3246509-3355050 GCF_000951035.1 Colobus angolensis palliatus | reverse complement strand
TTCCTTCCTTCCTTCCTTCCTTCCTTCTTTCTTTCCTTCTTTCTTTCTCTCTTTCCTTTTTTTTTTTTTGCTGTATTGCTGACTACTCTGATTCTAATCTCCTGTGCCTGAAGCAAAGTAGAGGCAGACTTCATGAACATTTTCTACTGTTCCATTCTGTATGAGAAACTGAATTCAAAGTTACTAACTTGATTTAAAATATAAACAGGTAATGTTGCTGAAATTGAATTCCATTTTAAAAATCACTAGTGGTTAGAAATTCATAATATAAGATGGTACTAGAAGTAAACTCTACACAAACTTCATTCCATTTTACTTCTCTAGAGGTAAAAGTTTAGAACCATTTTTGAGAAAGTTGGATATATCAAAATTCTCAGACAAATCTGTGAAATAGTTCATAAACACGTCAATGTTTTCCTATTTTTCTTTTTGTAACTGCCTAGCAAAGTATCTATATTTAGTATTTAATAAATTGTTTATATTTGGTATGATAAAAGTCTCTGGACTACAATTTGGAATATAAATCAATAAAATAATCCATTCTTTTTAGAATATTTTGTTCTATACAATCTTATGGATCTTGAGAAAATTCTATTATGCCATAGGAGTTTAGATCCACCATTATTACTTAATTAAATCCTCATCATTCAGATCAGAAAGACTTTATAAAAATTAATATTGCATACCTATGTATAATAAAATAATGAAAAAACTGTGGAATGTGTCTTTTAGACTAGCTCACTTCTTTCCCCCTAAAAATACAAATTTTGCCTTCAGAACTACACAGTTAAAATGTTACCATTTACTCAATACAACATACTTCCCTATCTTCACTAACTGTGTTCTCTGTGGAAGACCAAACTATTTATTCAAAAATCTTACACGTCTCCTATGCCAGACTCATCAGGGAAGCTTGGAATACCTGAGCCAAAAAGTGAAATACTATTTCTTTACTCTAGAATTGACAAGGTTATTTCGTTTACATAAAACTTTTATTGGTACATTAAAAGACTGTATGTCAAGGGTATATGAGTTTATTAAAACTGTAGCACCAGTTGAACACACTAGGAGAGAATTATAATATATGTTCAAAATGTGGAGATTTTACACACACATATATGAAGGGTCTTCAAAAGGGTCATGGAAAATACATATTATCAAAACATTATATATGGATTTCAAAAGTTTGTGACCAAAATAAACTCATACTAAATTGTTATTATGTGCCTGAACAGGATCTAGTTTGAGGTATTAAGAATAAAACATCAGTTTCAGAAGAGTCCCTATCAAAGCAATATGAATTCTGCTACAATTGAAGAAAGGACACACATTGAATTTATGGTAAAGTTTAGAGAGAAGAGTAGTTCTTTACAAAAAATTTGTGAGCACAATGCTCCCAAAGAACTTGGCCATTTACAAATAAATAATTCATTTTAAGAAGGATCTAGATTATGTTGAAGATGAAGCCCATGATGGCAGAACATCCTTATCAATTTGCGAGAAAAAAAAATCATCTTGTTTTTGCCCTAATTGAGGAAGACTGATGATTAATAACTGAAACAAGAGCCAACAGCACAGACATCTCAATAGGTTGAGCTTACACAATTCTGAATGAAAAATTAGGGTTGAGCAATCTTTCCACCCAACAAGTGCCAAATTCATTACGCTCAGATCAGCAGCAGACAAGAGCACAGCTATCAATGGAAATTTTAAAGATCCTGAAGCTCATAAAAGATTTCTTCAAATAATTGTATTAGAAGATGCAACGTGGCTTCACCAGTGTGACCCTGAAGACAAAGCACAATATAGTTAATGACTACCAACCATTGGACTTGGTCCACTCAAAGCAAAAGTGATCCAGTCAAAAGCAAGGGTCATGGGAACAAGTTTTTGGGATGCTCAAGGCATTTTGCTGTTGCCTTACTGGACGGCTGAAGAAGGGTAACATCTGATTGTTACGGAAGTGTTTTGAAAAAGCCAAAGCTTTAACAGGAAAACTTTATCAGAGTCTTTTTCCATCACGGGAATGCTGATTGTTCCTTTCGTAAGACAAGGGCACTTTTTCAAGTTTCTATAGGAAATCATTAGGCATCTACCTTATAGTCTTGATTTGGCTCCCTCTAATTTATTTTTGTTTCCTAATTGTTCAAAATCTGTAAAGAGCAGAGACAGGAAGGAGGTAGTTGGAGTATGGTCAATGGGTACAGAAAAGATAGAAATAATGAATTAGACCTAGTATTTGGTAGCACAACAAGGTGACTATAGTATGTATACATATAAAATTTAATTGTATATTTGAAAGCAACTAAAAGAGTATAATGGTAACACAAAGGATAAATTCTAGAGATGATGGACACCCCATTTACCCTGATGGGATTATTATGCATTGTATGCCTGTATCAAAATATATCATGTGCCCATAAATATACACACCTATTCTATATCCACAAAAATTAAAAAATAAAATTTAAAAATCTGTAAAGGAAACATATTTTTTCAGTTAATTATGTAAAAAAGATGACATTGACATGGTTTAATTCCTAGAATCACACTTAGTTCTTCAGGGATGGGTTAAATGGCTGGTATCACTGTTTACAAAAATATTGTGAACTTTATGGAGCTTATGTTGAGAAAGTTTACATTTATATTATCTTTTAGGTCAATTTTTGTTAACTTTTTAAAGTCCCCGTGTGTGTGTGTACTTTTTGCTTGAACACAAATATCAAATCTTTGTTACAGAAAGTCTCTTTTTCTTTCAAAGAATTGGTGTTTTTAACTTAATAAATTATAAAATATGTCTATTTTCTTTGTTTCATTAGTATTCTCTTCTTCCTTATAATCAATAGTCTTTCCACAGTGGTGATATTTCACATATAGTTGTTATATCTGTTGCAAAAGATGGGCCCACAGAAATTATGCAAAAAAAAAAATAGATTCTTTACAATGGGAAAAATAGATTCACTACAATGGGAAAAAAATAGATTCTCCTTAGAACTTATATCTCTGTCTCTGTCTCTCACTCTGTTTCTTTCTTACACAGTGAATTCCTTTAATTTTCAAGAGAGAAATGGCATAGGGTAGGCTATTGCAGTTATAAACAACCTCCAAATTGAGACAACTCATCATTTCCAATGGTTTCATGCAAATCACTAATGGCCCATCTCAATGGATAAGTGGGGCACAGGCTCTGCTCATGGAATTATACAAGGGCTCGGGATTTTTTTTTTTTTTCTAAGAATGTGCTTGGGCAGAGTCAACCTGCACTTTACCTTCTGAATCTAGTCAGCTGTCAAGGGATGATAGATGGATTGTATAAGACTTTCTAATATTCCAGGTCTAGAGGTGGTATACATCACCTCTGCCACAGTGTATTGGCGAGAACCCAGTCTCTTGGCTCTAACTAGCTGCCGGAAGACATGAACACTTGCTTCACTGTGTGCCAAGAGGAAAAGCAGGGAGGATTTTGTGAACTTGTATTATTCTTTAAGATGGGGTCCTTGTGGATTATCCAACCCGTTGATGCATATATTACAGTTCACTTCATTACAAGTGAAATGAGTTGGTTGAGATAAGAATACATATTGATCCGAACACAGTTGTGTCAACAAAGCTGTGGAAAAGTGATACCAATACATCTGCTTTCTTTTCTTTTTCTTTTTTTTTTTTTTTTTTGAGACGGAGTCTCGCTCTGCCGCCCAGGCTGGGGTGCAGTGGCCGGATCTCAGCTCACTGCAAGCTCCGCCTCCCGGGTTCAGGCCATTCTCCTGCCTCAGCCTCCCAAGTAGCTGGGACTACAGGCGCCCGCCACCTCGCCCTGCTAGTTTTTTGGATTTTTTAGTAGAGACGGGGTTTCACCGTGTTAGCCAGAATGGTCTTGATCTCCTGACCTCGTGATCCGTCCGTCTCGGCCTCCCAAAGTGCTGGGATTACAGGCTTGAGCCACCGCGCCTGGCCACATCTGCTTTCATAAGTTAACACTAGCAAGCATTAACACATTTGAAAATGTAGGGAATGGAATTATTTTACTAAGGGGAAAATTGGTTAGAACTTAGAACATGGCACAAATGTACTAACAAAAATATTAGTCACCCCTGTAATATGATTAATGTTCAAAGTTAGTTTTTCTACATGCCAAATGATGGACTAACTTTATCTCATCTAATTGTCATAATTACTTTTATCAACCCCATTTTACAGATAAGAAAAATGGTAATATGGGAAGTTTAAGGACCCAATGTATAGCAACACAGCAAGTATCCCTTAAAATAGATAGTCAAACCAGAGTTCATAATAAAAGGTTTTAACCAGAGTGCTACATTGCTTTGCATAATACACCTCCTCACCACCATACGTGCACGTGTGCACACATACACACACACACAAAACCCACTTTATGTGTACCTGTAAAAATGTATTCAAGAATTTGCATGAAGTAATTTTGGATTATGAATATGGTGTCAAGTATGCACTACTGTTTCCTCTCTGGGTAGAATCATTTAGAGTAGCAGTCCCCAACCATTTTGGCATCAGGGACCAGTTTCGTGGAAGACAATTTTTCCATGGACCAGGGTCTGGGTCGGGCAGGGAGATGGCTTTGGTATGTTTCAAGTGCATTTCCTTTATGGTGCACTTTATTTCTATTGTTATTACATCGTAATATATAATGAAATAATTATACAACTCACCATAACGTACAACCAGTGGGAGTCCGGGCGTGTTTTCCTGGAACTAGATGGTCCCATCTAGGGGTGATGGAAGACAATGACAGATGATCAAGCATTAGATTCTTATGAGGAGCACACAACCTAGAGCCCTCACATGTGCAGTTCACAATAGAGTTCACACTCCTATGAGAATTTAATGCTGCTGCTGATCTGACAGGAGGCGGAGCTCAGGCAGTAATGAGAATGATGGGGAGCAGCTGTAAATACAGATGAGGGTCCCTGACTGCTAACCCACCCACGCTCACCTCCTGCTGTGTGTCCTAGTTCCTAACAGGCCACAGACTGGTACTCGTCCATGGCCCAGGGTTGGGACCCTTGATTTAGAGAATGTAGATTTTAAAGTTATTTATCATAGTTTCAATAGCCACCTTATGAGAAATTTAGCCTAGCCAAATACCTTGGACTCTCAGAATGCTAGTTCATATATAATTCACCTGAAACTTGTAAACATTTTTCTTAAAAATCTATAATCTCTACTTGAATGTTAAAATCACGAAGGAAGGGATTGTGCTCGTCTTCTTCCCAGTTATATTATCAGAGCTTAATAGTGTAATTGATAAGAATAGAATGAATAATAAAATAACTAAAGGAATGAATGACTAGAGGCAGAGAATGCAGTGCTGTGATATAGACAATATGCATATTTTCTCCCACAAGGAGTTAGTGTTTTATCTCAGAAATCAGTTAAGCAATTGCTACACATGCATATTATGTCAAGGAAGTAGGTTTAAATGTGAAAGTAGACCACGGTAATCTGCAAATCACCATGTAACTCTTGAGTCACTCTTTTACATTATCACTAAAAATAAATATACCTAACACATCTGCCCACTTCGCTCAGCCAGTAGGAAAGGTTTCAATGAACCACAAGCAATAGTTTTGCCTGAAGGAAATGTTACCCTATCTAAAAGTGGCTTTCAGGGAGAATGAGCTGTACTGCCATTGGCCACAAAAAGAACCCAAATGAGAAGTCAGTTCCCACCTCCACTGCAAGTATGAACTGTGTTCATAACAGACAGTCACACAACTCTATATGGAAAGAATTAACAGCTTTTTGTTATTTGTAGATATTTCACTGAGGATGTGTTTACATCATTTAAACAATAGAGAAAAATGTCACGGAACACTTTTTTTTACTCCAAAGACTGTGCTTCATAGTAAAATTTTTGATACTTACTATTTCTTAGCTGCTGATTTTTAATTTTTTTCGATATTGCCTAGCTTTGTTGTTCAAATATTGCCTTTGTTTCCAAACTATTGTTTCAGAAGCACAACTCCTTTTTCCTTGTTCTTTTTTTAGTCATTTATTTTAGTCATTCATAAAGTGACAAGGAGGAAGTACTAATAAAATTGTCCTACTAAACACAGATTGAAGAAACAAATAATGTTACTTTCCCCCTTATCTCTGGTTTTATTGTTTATGAGTTGCTAAAACCCTTTTCATGTGCAAACCATGCCTTCAGATTTTGCTAATAGCATGTACACTAAGAAAATAAAACAACGCAGTAAAAAATAACGAAAATTGTCCTTCTAGTTTGTTGACTTGACTTTATAAAATTGCTGCTGAATCTAAGACTTTTCTATTTAGTCAATTCCAGATAAGTAAGTTTATAAACTTATCATAGCATTTTAACCGTGTTTAAATTTATTGCAAAAATATTTCATTTATCTACCATTTTCACTCACCATTTTACTAATCGCTTTGAAATTTCAAATGATTTAGGAGTCTAACCCTAATTGATGGAAAATTTTCAGATTAATATATTCAGAGAGATATAATGCATTGACAAGGAATGCACAAAACTCACTTAACTTTTCTTGACATGCCCAAAACATAATAGAATGAGCATGTATTACTGTACATTTTGATTATACAGTACTTTTCGTATCACCTTCTAAGCCAAAACACTAACAGTTATTGATAACTTTGATTACTGATTTTTGCTGCTAGTCTTTCTAATTTTCTTTCCAATTTGCAAACTTCTTGAAAAATCAAATGTATGCAACCTGTTATGGTGAATTGATTCTAGAAACAAATGCCTTGTTTGGAACTCCTTAAGTCATGGGGAGAATTTTAGAAACATCACTCATTTTCTCTTGGAATCTTTTAAAAGTTTGTCTTCATGAATTTCTAGCACATTGTTACAGCTGAAATGTGCCCTGCCAACATAATGTGACCTTTTAAAAAATATATAACTTGCTTTTTCTTTGTTCAATTTTTATTTTTGTTTTTCCATTTAGCTAAGAAAGTTTACCAGGATATGCCACAAAAGAGATTTTGTTTTGTTTTGGTTTGGTTTTTTGATCATTCTAATCGAGACTTGGTGGAACTTTCAACTTGAACTCTAAAGTTATTCAAGTACAGAAAGTTTGTCCTGTGTTTTCTTTTTATTGTTTCTTTCATCTCTGACTTTCTCTATTTCTCTTTCTTTAATCTTCCATTCTATTTAATCTTTGTCCTTTTACGTTTTATTTCACATCCAATATATCATTTTTAGTCTAATATTTAGCCATGTACATTCCTTTATTCCATTGATTTTTATTTTACTTTTCAAGTTGTGTTTTTAAATAGTAATTTTTAAAATTTTTCTTTTATGAAACCTGCATTTGAACATCTAACATTCTTGCTAATTTCTGTGAAGATACTATCTGCAATTTATTTTAAAACATTTAATGCTTTCTTTACAGGTATTAATTATGTTTCCTCAAGAGGTTTCATTTCTCCTTTTTATGACTGGAGAGCTTCTTTCACAGTCTTGATTTTCCTAAAATGTTTTATCATTTTTCTTTATAAATCATCAGTATTGATAGCTGTAATATATCTCTATAGTCCAATAGTTCATCACTGGCCTCCTTGCTGTGATTTTTGCTTCTAATTAGAGGAGTTTGACACCAGAGATACTGCAGGGATTTGTGCTGAAGAAGAGAAATATGAAAGCAGGCTTTTCCTCCAGCATGGTTGCTTATATTCCGGTTACGGTTTTTTCTTGTTTCCTTGAGATGGCTCTCAGTTATCTTGTATACGGCTATGCTTGGCATCCACTCTGTGAATCTCCTACATCAAATATGCAAATTTTATTTAGACAACTACTCTGCTTGGTTGCCTATTGCTAATTTGGGAGGGCACTGCCACCTTCTATGCTTTGGAACAATAGGGCACAGAAATCTCATTTCTGCATGCTCCCCAGTCGAAGTTTTTCAATGACAGGAACTTCTTCAAGACTGAAGAGGCAGCTGAAATGAAATAGATTTTATTATTTTCCAGAGGTAATGACAGCTGGACACATGGGTGGAGGAGAGAGTCCCAGCAGCTCCTAGCAAGCTTCTGATAATATCTCATACCATGTTGCAGACTTACATCTAGGAGCTTCTCAGAGATACTTGAGAATTGCTGTGGATTCATGCAAGCTTTGTAAGAACCATTCACTTTGATGATTCAAGTTGAAATCTTCAGAATCAACTAATTGACTCTCAAGAGCAGCTTCTATGAACTTCTTTCCCCTCCAGCTTTTCCAAAAGTCATATAAGCCATTTTATTCATATAATACATCAAATGCTTTCTGTTTTTTTTACTGGCTCTGATAAATCTGACAGCAGATTTAGCTTGAAGGCAAATACTTTATTTTATTTTAGTTGCTTTAGAAATAGAATAAGAGTGTGAGTAGCCTTTTAATTAGTTCTTGAATACCCCAATATATCCATACTATATGTATGTATATATACACACACGTATGTATTTGTGTATATATATGCATATATACATATATATACAATGTCACATATATTTATATAACACATATACATCTATATTATATATATCATATATAAAATATGTGATATTTATGTACATCTTATCTAAAATATATAACATTTATATAAATCATATATATAACATGTATATGAGAGATATATATACATACTTTTTGTTTGGCAGTCCTTTCACCCACATAAGATATCTGCCTTCTAGTTCTTATGGAAAGTTTTAAAAACTTGATTCTAACATGTCTTTCAAATTGATCCTAACATGTCTTTCAAAACATAAGCAATTCCTCACTATTCTTTTCTGTTGATGGTGTTTTCTCAAGATTTCTAGTCCTATATCTGATCCATATTATTTTTTATGTATTACATCATTTCAACAGGACATCAGAGGGAAGACTAATAAATACTTGTGTTTATAAGCCATCTTAAACCAGAAACCAAATCTGTATACTTAACTTTCTTATCCTGCTCTTTTAAAAATATCAAACTATGTGATGATAATTTAGTTAAATGAGATTAATAAGTGTTTCATACTACTTCTTCTCTGAAAACTCAGGATGTACATTGGTATATTATAAAATATGGGAAGTGTTACAATAAAAATAACAAAATCTATAAAATGTTATTTAACACAAAAGATTTCCAAACTTATTTGGACAACTTAGCACAAATATAGCATTCTGAAATATAGTATATATTGAAACATGTATATTTAACATTAATACAACATGAAGATTATATAGATATTAATTTTGATGTGAGAAGACTATATAATGGTGTTGACAGATTTTTCTGGAGTAGTAAGTCTAATGACATTTGAAAAGAACATTGGGGTAAGAATACTTAACATATCTTATGTATATCTATGTATATTTAATTAGCACCAAAATATGGTTTCACATAGTTTGTATTTCCATTTTATTTTTTAAAGAAGCTGACATGCTAGCTACTAATGAGGGAATAAGTAAGTATAGAAAAACACAAAGGGATCCTAAAAACTTATTAAATCTCATCACAACATTTTCTGATGCTAGTAATTATGCTTTTATTGTTCTGATTGTTTTAATTGCATCTTTAGCTTTAACAATCCCAGGGCACCAGTGCAGTTAAATATTAACTAAATTATTTAGAACAAACAGCTGCAACAATTAATAAAACATCAGAAGAGAACAATATGAAAATAGCAATAATATCTCAATATTTTAAAAGTATTGTATAATACCTTAACACAGAGATCATTAACCAATGTGACTAATAAAGTTAAGTTTTGGACTCCATAATGTGTAAAAATATACTGCTATCATGTATAGTATGTCAATAAATTTCCGATTAATTGCACTCCTACATTTACACTAAAACTAATGTTTGCTTGTAAGAGTCACAAAGTAATACATCAGTTCTATTTCTATTCAAAAGTGACTTCTTGAGGTACTGAAACTAGAAAATTATTTCATTTGTAGTCTTACTTGAAGAAACGGTAATATGTTTATTCCACTCCATGACCTTTACATAACAAGCAACAATTATCTACTGAAGATTCTGTTCTTTATTTCTTTTTCTGTGGCAAGCAAATTCTTACCATATCTTTCACAGTTCTCTCAAAAATGTTCTATATTTCCTTTTTCTCTGTGTTAGTTTGGGAGCTCATTTTTCTCTCACCTGCATGAATATAATATCCTCCTAATGATTTGGTGTAGAGGGCCTCTCCTATTAATAATGAATTTTCCACACTGACTACAGTATTCTTTTTTTTCCAAAAAACAAAAAACCTTTATCAAATTCCTATCTGATCTAAAAGTACTTTTTGTTTGCATTTGCTCTTGGGCTATATTTCAAAATCATTTGCAAGGCTTATTAGATGCCACACAGCATGATACTCACATTTCTTTATTTGTTAAACAAATATTTTTGAGTTTCTGCTGTGGTCCAGGTCCAGAGAACATTACAGGCGGTAGGGTTTGTGTTATATACAGGACAGAGAAAATAAGCAATTAGAAACTGTGGTGGTCTTTTGGTGGTTCAACTTGGCTAGGCTAGAGTTTTCAGTTATTCAATCAAACATAATCTATGAGTTGATGTGAATATATTTTGGAGATATGATTAAGGTGTCATCATTACACAAGTTTACATAAGTTAACTTTAAGTAAGGGAGATTATGCTTGATAAAATCGGTGAGTGTGATTAAATCAGTTCAAAGACCTTTAAGACGGAGCTGATGCTTTTCTTATTGAGAACTCTGCCTGAGGATGACACTCTTAGTCTTGCTAGACAATTTCAAGTTCCAGCCTGCCCTTCCTCAAGGCTTGCCTATCAGCAAGATTTTGAACTTGCCTACCAGACCGTAATCCTCTTGGTCAAATAGGGGTGTGTGTGTGTGTGTGTGTGTCTGTGTATGTGTATGTGTGTGTGTGTGTGTGTGTATACTGATAGAGAAACAAAAACATCTTGAACAAACAAGTAATAAAATGGACAACGTAATTTTCATTGTGCTTAGTGCCATAATAAGAATGAAGCACAGCAATAGAAAGTGATTGACTTTGTTTATTGCTCTTACTCCGTTTGTATTTTAATGATGACGATATCTGATGAGCTACATCCTTAGCTTAACTTTTGCTAAATACTTTTAGTTCTGATGATCTGCACAAAATGTCCTCCTGTCTATAGCAATAATATTAGTAGTGAAAACAATGCTGGCAATTTTGGCAGATGTTTCTTGATTGTTCAACACATTTCAGGCACTATAATAATCACTTCACAAATACTCTTCTTTTTGTCTTCTTAACAGTATTATGATGTAGGTATTGCTGTTTTTCTTATGTTTCAGGTGAAAACCTGAAGTATGTGGAGGTTCAATTTACCCAACATTACCCAAGTAGTACATAGTATAGGCAATATTTTAACCTGATCCTTAACCAATATGAAATTGGGCCTTTTATTTTTTTCTTTGAGACGGAGTCTCACTCTGTCACCCAGGCTGGAGTGCAGTGGCATGATCTTGGCTCACTGCAACCTTTGCCTCCCGGGGTTCAAGCGATTCTCCTGCCTCAGCCTCCTGAGCAGCTGGGATTACAGGATTTGGCCCATTTTTATGTTTAACTTGGTAGTACTATTTCAACTCCGACATCTGTGAGAACTATTTTCTAAGGGTCTAAGGTAACATAACCTATAACCATAGTAAAAAATTGCTTATGATTAGAAAAACATCACAGTGCAATTTAAAAAGCAGCTCTTCTGTGAAGCCTTTCCAAATCCATCAGCCAGAGTCAGTCACCCTTTTCTAGGAATCATCATAGTACTCTGTACTTACCTCTATTTCAGCTTGGGAATGAAATGGCATATTTATTATGTATTTCTCTTGATTAGGCTATATGCTGTTTGAGCTATCTAGCTTTATTTGGCTCAGCAACCAATCCAGTGCCTAAAATAATTCTTGAAGTAGTCAATTAATATAAATTTCATAAAATAAATTAAAAACTTGGAACTTTTTGATTACCTAGTTATATGAAGTAAACTACTACTAAAAAGAAGAAGAGAACAAAGATGCCAGGTCTATTCTGACTGATACACATTCCCCAGGAATTAAGGGTATATAGTACTCAATACACTTTTTCTTCTCTCTAAATGTAAACATTTTTTTCTACCTCTTCTATTTAATGGTCATGAATTTTGGCAGGGGTTCCTTTAATACAAGTCTCTTCATGTCTCATAAAATTTTCAACAGCTAATATCCCAAAGACTATGACCATGGACCAAGTAGTTTTCAACTTTTTTGAGTAGGAAACTGTGGCAGCAAATTTTACAAAGATAGCCATACAAATATACATTCCAATCCAAAGTACCTTTTACTGGATGACACTGACATTCTTCAATAGATAGGTGGAGTCCATGTTTATTCTCCTTAAATCTGGGTGGACCTTTGTAACTGCCTTAACTAATATGATGGAAATGGCACCAGGTGACTTTGTGACTCCAAGGCTAGGTCAACACAAGCAATACTGCTTCTGTCTCTCACTCTATTACAATGATTGCCCTGGGAACCCAGTCACCAGCCTGTGAGGAAACTGCAGTCACATGGAGAGGATGCTTGTAGGTGTTCTGGCAAACAGTCCAAATGAGATCACAAGACATGCACGCAACAAGAACCAGACATGAGAATGGATGAGAATGAAAGTGACAGCAGCCTTCAGCCTGTTCATCTTCCAGCTGATGCCACAGGCATCCAGAGCAGAAATAAATTATATTCCTTCTGAATTTCTGACCGCATAAATTATAAGACATAATAAATGATTACTCTTAGTTTAAGCCACTAAAGTCTGGGTAATTTATTAAACAAACTGGGACAGAAACATGATAAAGAATATGTTTTATATTGTGCCCCAATACACACACACACACACACACACACACTCACACAGAAAGCAAACTATCCTAACAAACACTTACTTTCACTAGATTCACTAGATGTAATGAACACTTTAATAGAACTGCTCTATTTTATTGTTCATATTATTATATATCTATTGTTTCTTAATTTATTAGATACATATTCCATTTAATATATTTAATGACAGAATATTAGGTCACAACTTGTAGCTTGAGGAACATGGTTTTAATAAAAAATAAGTTTAAAGAAAAATTATAAATCAAAAAATTTCCTGAAGTGGAAAAAAATGAAGGTTGTTGCCAGATTGCTATACTTTTCTTTAAAAAGAAAATATGTCTATACTACTACCATGATCAAAATAGTTCCTCAGAAACATAAGAGTAAACAGCTCTAGGTTTATGAACTCCTGGAAGTGAAAATCAAACTTGGGCAGACTGGCTTTGACCTTTGGATCATACGTTCTTGTTTTGAATAAATTTATTTTAAGCTTGAAAAAATTGCCTTGTCTGATTCATTTTTAAGTGCATGCTCTGTTGAAAAGTAATAAATGGCTTTTAAGTAGGTTTATAAGACTAAGACTTTTGAACTTTTAAGATTGACTTGTGTTATTGGTCAAGGAGATCACAGCCAAAGCATCACTAATAGAATCAAGTCTCTAAGAATATTTTTAGCTTAGGGCTATTTATGGCTATTAGTACCAAGTAGAAAAGGGAAGACAATTAAATTTTTAATGTGAGGACTTATTACATTGTTGAATAAATTCCTGGAAAGAAGAGAAGATGGAGCAAAAGAAAGAAACAGAAGAAGGAAAGGAAGAAACATCATTCTGTTTTACAAACTGAGGCTTGAAAAGTTGAAAATTCTACTCAATCCATGAAGTCATGTAAGGTCTTCTTATCTTGCCTTAAAAAGGAGCTATTTCTATTTCAGCTTTCTTCCTTTCCTTAAATTGTTAATGTTTGGCAAAACTTAAGGCCAGAGTCAATCACCAGGAAATGTGCTATCTTCTGGGTATTACATAAATGGGAAAAATATTTGGATTGCAAATTCATGACTAATAATCTCATTTCTGACTAGTGTTCTGTTTTTATTTTAATATTTTCCTTTAAGTCTTATAAAGTTCAAGATTTTTTTTATTAAAGTTCTACCATCAAGATGGTAATCATATAGTTTTCAAGATATTTTTAGATGTGCTAATGAGGAGAACTGAGATCAGTAAAACAGCAAGCATCATTAAAAATTAGATTTATTTGTTCAAGTTTTTTATTTCATCAGTTTGGAAAATATTTTTCAATGCTAATCAGATTGCTTTGAGTATGTCTGTACTCTTCTCACCCTCACACATATGGGTACACACGTATCTCTAGCTTAACGCCAGAGTAGCTGAGATTCCAGGATTTGAGGTGAATTAAAAAATCAGTTTGACATAAGCGAGAACTTGATAATAGAACCCCTGAGTTAAATTCATGCCTCAAAAAGTACTGACCATAAAGATTTAAGCTAATAGTTGGTGGTGGTTGGGTAGGGTAGGGGCTCATGGGTCCTAAATCTTCTGAATATGTTTTGGGGAAGGAAATGGGGAAAGGAATCGATTACATGACACATTTTTTTAAATTCATAAAACAGCAACCAGCCAAGCCAGCTCAAGGAAAGGAATAAACTTGAGTTTCATAAAAATATGGAATTGATGGAAGTCAATGACAGGAAGTGAGAGGGTGAACTAGGAAAATCATCAGCCATCAGACACTGAACCTGATAGAGTATAATAATGCTCTGTCCCTGTATGCCAGAGACTGTTTTTGTTGGTTCTTTGTTTTCTTATGTTTTTTTGTTAGTTTTTTTTGTCCACTCCTTCTTTTCTCTAAATGCCAGATTCAGAGTAAATTGCTTTCACTCAGACATTTGGCTCACCTTTGACTTTGCTGTGTATGTTGCTTTGAGTGCATTTCAATTGTCAGAACAAAGGCAATTCTGTCTCTTCGTTAAAATGTGGAGATGAAGGTGGAAGAGGGGAAGGTGAAAGAGAAAGACTGAGTTATCCATTAGTTGGATGCCAAATCAGTACAGTACACTCATTGATGCTTCAGGGAGAGAAGGAATGACATATTACCAGTATGGTTACCCAGGCCACCCCTTCAGCAGAAATCTGAAAATATGTCCAATATGGAAATAACAATGGTTGTGATATTATTGTGGTCAAGTACAGAGGTAGAGTATGTTACATTTTCTTGTCTTATAAACCTCCCAGCAAAACAAGAAGTTATCATCCTCATCTTTAGTAGGTAAGGAAATAGGTTAAACAAGTCTTCACAGCTAACAAGTAAGAGTGCCAATATTTACTTGCGGCTCTACAAGGTAGCACATTCATAATTATTCTTTTTTGTTGTTGTTGTTTTTGTTTTTTTTTGTTTGTTTGTTTTTGAGACGAAGTCTTGCTCTGTCACCCAGGCTGGGGTGCAGTGGCCGGATCTCAGCTCACTGCAAACTCCGCCTCCCGGGTTCACGCCATTCTCCTGCCTCAGCCTCCCAAGTAGCTGGGACTACAGGCACCCGCCACCTCGCCCGGCTAGTTTTTTGTATTTTTAGTAGAGACGGGGTTTCACCGTGTTAGCCAGCATGGTCTTGATCTCCTGACCTCGTGATCCGCCCGTCTCGGCCTCCCAAAGTGCTGGGATTACAGGCTTGAGCCACCGCGCCCAGCCTCATAATTATTCTTATATATCTGCCTGTAATTTAAAAAATTACTGAGTTTGGTAAGAGTTTATACCAAAAACTATTTAAGATACTTATTGACACTAAGATTCTATCCATTCTCAAAATTCTTTGACTTAAAGATTTTCAATTTCTTTCCTCAAACCAGATATTTACAAAAGGTTTTATTTATTTTCCATAGGCTATACGGACTCAGTCGACCTATACTTGATGTCTTCTATCCTCTTAATACCTGATGTTTACATGACCACAATATGTATTTTACACTCATAATGTGGCTGATTTCTTCAGAAAGTTCATAGACTTCTTTAAGTCCACACACTGACTCTAGAGTCCTAGGATTTAACCCAAGAACCCAGAATGTTTCTGGACTTGTTTTTCTCTTTTCATCTTTTTATTTTTATTTCTTGAGACAAGAGTTTCTCTCCGCTGCCCAGGCTGGAGTGCAGTGGTGCAATCTCGGCTAACTGCAACCTCCACCTCCCGGGTTCAAGCAATTCTCCTGCCTCAGCCTCCCAGGTAGCTGGGACTACAGATATGTACCACCACGCCAGGCTAGTTTTTGTAGTTTTAACAGAGACAAGGTTTTGCCATGTTGGCCAGGATGGTCTCGACCTCAGGTGATCCACCCGCCTTGGCCTCCCAAAGTGCTGGCATTATAGACTGAGCCACTGTGCCTAGCCTTTCTTTTCCTTTTCAATTCCTTGGACTAATCTTCAGTTTTTCCTTAGCACCTGACTGATCACTACCAACTGTCTTCTAGATCTAGTCTTTCTAAACCATAATTCCTACATCTGAGGCACCAGACCATGTTACAAACAAATTCTCAATAAATATACATGCAATTATTACAAGGCATTTTAATCAATTATTATAAGGCATTTTAACTTTTATATCAAAATATTTCTAAAAAGAAAATATTCACTTTTTCTTAAGATGGATAGGTACTGATTAAAACTATGAAGCAATCTGTTTTTGTTCTTTAAAAAAAAAAAAATCACTTGACTGTGAAATGTAGGTTAAGCGAGCCCCATTGTCCTGGGGAGATAAGTGTAAACAACTTGTTTGTATTTGAAAATGTCATTATGGAGTTATTTAATGGCTGCATATGAATTGTCCTTGGGGAAGAAATCTGGTCTTAAATACTAGAATTGTGAGTTGGGCACAAACTAGTTGTTACATGGAAATGGTTGTATAAATAAAGTGAAATTGAAAGTTGCAAATAAACAGGAAGAAAATGAAGAGAAACTGCCACATTGTAGCATCCTGGAACCGGGGCTATACCTGATCAAATAAACATATGGCCTGAACTAATCTAGATTTGCCATCATTACACAGAGGGCAAGCATTTCAGAAACTATATAGAATGGAATTATACAGTGACCAAAAGTGGAAGCAATTAAAAAAGAAATAACCACTAATGCCTGGTATTAAAGGTGGGTTGAATAAGCAGCATCATGGGTAATTCTAGACAGAGACTGTAGCCAGCAGAAGACTATAGTGTTTATGCAATATGCGTATAAGCCAAATATTTCTAAAACTACAAGATTTTTATTTTAGCCAGGTGTGGTGGCGTACACCTGCAGTCGCAGCTAATTGAGAGGCTGAGGTGTGAGTATCCCTTGAACCCAAGAATTTGAGTCTAACCTGGGCAATATAGCAAAACTTGCATTTTTTCAAAAAGAAATCTTTTTTTAAAATTTACTTCATTCCTCTGAGTGTATGGAGAAAAAGCTCATTAAAAAGATTTTTTTTTTTTTCATTTCTAAAAGTGGTTTTGATAGTGTGTTTTCTGCAAGAGTCAAACATTACAGGCTCATAGTTTTTAAAAACTTTCACTGTATAGACTGATTTCATTGCTTAGTGTATATTACTCTTGATATATATGAAGATTTGCATTTGAATTCATAATATTCTTTCTTCAAATGAGTTTCTAAAATATATCTAATATTCCATGTCTTTCAGCAGTATCTATCTCCTAATATTACATAATTAATTAATGTACTTCTTATTCCTCACACATCTCTGCCTAATATGAAATAATTTCCATGTCAAGCTGATTTCACACTTTTGCATTTGGGCATGAATATATCTCAATTATTTAATGTCCGGTTTCTATACTCTCCTTTGATATAAATATAGTAAAAGTGAAGAAATCAGAATATTTTCTCTGCATCCTACATTGTTACTCCCTACTTAATCATTTTCACTTACCTGATTTTTTAGATGATCACATATATAACCTTGACATTTTTTTCATTACTGTACTTCCAATAGTTGCTTGAACATTTTTTTCTATGACTAAATGAATTCATTCCTGACAGGCAAAAAGTTTTGCCTTTATTTGTTTTTCTTTTTTCACCTTTTACTTTAGAATCAGGGGTACATGTGAGAATTATCATGGAGGTGTATTGGCACGATGCTGAGGTTTGGGGTATGACGGAACCCATCGCCCTGGTGATACAATGATAGAGGCAGGAGACCGAGAAATTCTAGGCAGACATGGTCGGGTCCCTGGCGAAGCCCCACCCTTGAGCCAAAAAGCCTGAGACCTTGGCCCAAAGTGAGAACTTACATCCTTGTTTTCCTGCTAGAATGTTGCCTTTTCCTAAACAACTCATGGCTCCACCCTGCCCTGCCCTGTGCCTATAAAGACCCCAGCTTCAGCCGGCAGAGAGGAGAAGCAGCTGGATGTCTGGGACTACAGCTGGATGTCGGAGAGAAGTGGCTTGACTTCAGAGGGACAGCTTGACCAGTCTAGTTTTAAAGACGAATCCAGCCAGAGACAGCCAGACTTCAGGTGAAGATTACTTACCCGCTCCCTGTCCACTTATCAGATCCCTTTCCTGCTGAGAGCCATTTTCATCAGCAATAAAGTCCTTCACATTTACCGTCCTTCAATTCCTTCCTACAATCTCATTTTTCCTGGATGCCAGACGAGCTTGAGAACAAGGAGTGCGGAAACATAGGGTTGAACACTGGCTCTTTGCCCTCACTGTCTGAGGGCAGCCACAGCCCCACCAACCTGTTAACGCTAAATTAACACTCAGTCACTGTATGGTAAAGCAAAAAAAGAAAGAAAAAAAAAAAGCACTGTAACACGCTCTCTGGAGCCTCAGGGATCACAAGCACGGTCCCCTAGGAGGCTGCTGCGGGGCCCTCACAGAGTTTGCTTCTGCCAGCACCCAAAAGCACCCGCTTGCCTGCATGCTCCCTCCCACGAAGGGTGGAAGACAGCAGGCCTAATAAGTGGAGTTCAAGCAGCCAGCTGGTTCCATCACCAGTACACTCCAGTTCCTTCCTCCTCTACTCAAGCACCTCCCTCCCATGAGGAGTTGAGAGTGGTGGGTTGACTAAAGGAGGCAGGCCTGTTGCAAGTACTGTTTCAAAGGGGTCGGGGAAATATCCTGCTTCACTGATATTGAACATAGTACCCAATTGGTAATTTTCAACCCTTGCCCTGGTCTCTCTCTCCCCGCTCTAGTAGTTCCCAGTGTCAATTGTTCTCACCTTTACGTCCATGTGTGCCCAATCTTTAGCTTCCACTTACAAGTGAAAACCTGCATTATTTGGTTTTCTGTTTCCATATTAGTTCCCTTAGAATAATGGCCTCCAGCTGCATCCATGTGGCTGCAAAATACATACTTTTGTTCCTTTTTATGTATGCATAGTATTCCATTGTAAATATACACCACATTTCCTCTTCCAATCCACTGCTGATGGGCATCTGGGTTGATTTCTTGTTTTTGGTATTGTGAATAGCACTGCCAGAAATATATGGGAGCATGTGTGCTTTTGCTAGAATGATTTCCCTTTGCTTATAAAGCCAGTAATGGGATTGCTGGGTCAACTGGTAGTTCAAATCATTTCTTTAGGGGCTGAACTAATTTACATTTGCATCAATAGGATAAGTGTACCCTTTTCCCCACAGGATGAGTGTCCCCTTTTTCCCACAGCCTCGCCAACATCTGGTATGTTTTGACTTTTTTACAAAAGTCACTTTGACTCCTGTGAGATGCCATCTCATCATGGTTTTGATTTGCATTTCCTTGATAATTAATGACGATGAGCATTTCTTTCATATGTTTGTTGGCCACCTGTATATCTTCTTTTAAAAAGTATCTGTTCATGTGCTTCCCTCCTTTTTTAATGGGGTTGATTTTTGCTT
This sequence comes from Colobus angolensis palliatus, assembly GCF_000951035.1. Lineage (NCBI taxonomy): Eukaryota > Metazoa > Chordata > Mammalia > Primates > Cercopithecidae > Colobus > Colobus angolensis. The sequence continues at coordinate 3,335,300 of NW_012115066.1, read as the reverse complement.
GTTAATTTGTTTAAGTTCTTTACAGCTTCTGGATATTAGACCTTTATTGGATGCATAGTTTGCAAATATTTTCTTTCGTTCTGTAGGTTGTTTCCTTCCTAAATAGTTTCTCCTGCTGTGCAGAAGCTCTTTAATTTAATTAGGTTCCACTTGTCAATTTTTGTTTTTGTTGCAATTGCTTTTGGAGATTCAGTCATAAATTGTTTACCAAGGCCAATATCAAGAAGGGTATTTCCTAGATTTTCTTGTAGGATTTGTATAGTTTGAGGTTTCACATTTAAGTCTTTAATAAATTATGAGCTAATTTTTGTATATAATTATAGGTCGAGATCCAGTTTCGTTTTTCTGCATATGGCCAGTCAGTTATCCTAGCACCATTTATTGAATGGAAATTCTTTTCCCCACTGCTTATTATTGTAGAGTTTGTTGAAGATCAGGTGGCTGTAAGTGTGTGGCTTTATTTCTGGGTTCTCTATTCTGTTTCATTGATCTATGTGTCTGTTTTTGTACCAGTATCATTCTGTTTTCATTATTGTAGCCTTGTAGTACAGTTAGGTAATGTAATGCCTCTAGCTTTGTTCTTTTCGTTTAGGAAAGCTTTTGGCTATGTTGGGCTCTTTCTTAGTTCCGTATAAATTTTAGGATAGTTTCTTTTTTTTTTAATTTTGTAAAAAAATGATGTTGGTAGTTTGATACTAATAGCATTGAATCTATAAATTGCTTTGGACAGCATGGCCTTTTAATGATATTGATTCTTCCCATCCATGAGCATATAGTTTTTCCATTTACTTGTGTCACATCTGGTTTCTTTCAGCAGTAGTTCTTCTTGTAGGTCTCTATCACTTCCTTGGTTAGATACATTCTAGGTATTTTATTTTTGTGTGTCTACCTTTATTTTTATTTTATATCTTGGTAGGACAAATTTAGCAAATTCCTAAGAAAGTTCTCACATAAACAATTTTTCCTGTCTTTACATGTCAAATTTTTGTTCCACTGTATATCTCTTTGTTTCCCTGAAAATTTTGTAGGTATTGATCGCCTGTGTCATAAACATCATTATAGTATTGTGAATAAGTCTGAGACCAGCCTAATCTTTTCCACTCTTAACTATTTTGAAATTTGAGGACTTATCATTTTGTAGTCAATTCTGAATCAATATTTTGTCAGACAAACTATGCTTTTCAATTTGTGTACTGAAGTCCTCTTTTTTATTTGTATGTATGATATTTTTAAAAACATGTTGTATTTTTCCCATAAATCTTACATATATGTATACATGTATGTGTGTATACACAAGACAAAGTTATGTCACATATAAATATGTATATATATATGTAATATATGTATATATACACATACATATGCATGTAATATGTTTACATACATACATATGTGTGGTGTATGTATTATACATACATATGTATGTATATATATGACCTACTTTTGGCTGTCTTGTATTTATTCTGCCTTGTACTTTTTCCAAATTAACTTTATTTTTATGTTAGTTTCATTTCTTTCTTCCAGGTGTTTCCTGAGCTTTGAGAGTTTAGGTTTCATTTCTTTACATAGACTTATCATAATTTCCTTGAGCTATTTTATTTTCTTTTTGAGCATTTGAATTTCTGTATAGTTAATTTATTATGTTTCTTTCTTCATTGAATGTATGATCACAATTTTCTTCTTTTTCATTTTAATATCTTTCTTACTGATAATCTCTATCTGCCATCCTGTTTTTCTCTATTTTGCTTGTATGAGAACAATTAAATAATTTTATTACTCATATTAAAATGTTTTTTCCTCAATTATATTATTATTTTTATTCCAATATAGGTGTATTATTATTAATATCTATAGTTTACTTGATAGTTCCCTCTTTTAGCTGTACAGTTTCATGGGTTTTGACACAGATGCATAATGTCCCATATCTACTATAACAGCATCAAACAGAAAAGTTTCATGGACTTTAAAATCTCTTGTGCTCCATCTACTTACCCCTACTTCCTTACTCCCTGAGAATCAGTGATTTTTCTATTGTCTTTATAGTTTTGCCTTTTGCAGAATGTCACATAGTTAAAATTATACAGTATGTGGCCTTCTCACACTGCTTTTTTCCCTTAACAATATGTATTGTAAGTGCCTCCATGTATTTCTATAGCTTGACTGTTCATTTCTTTTAATTTTCCATTGTATGAGTCTGTATAAGTCTGAGAGTCTGAGGCCTGTCTAATTTTTATTTTCCTATTCAACTGTTTTAGAATATCTTCAAACTATTTACTCATTCACCTATTAAAGGAAATCTTGGTAACTGCTAATTTTTTGCAATTGCAAATAAAATGGCTATAAACACAAATCTGCAAGTTTTTGTATGATGTAAGCTTTCAATTTATTTGTGCAAACATTTAGGAGAGTAATTGCTGAATGACCTGGTAAGACTGAGTTAAACTTTGTAAGAAACTCCCAAGTTGTCTTCCAGCATGGCTGTATGCTTATTTTGATCTGCATCCCTTTGTGCTTTCTAATGTTTTGGGTGCAGAGTCTACCTAGTTCATAAACTTGGAGAGATTATTTGAAAAGTTTGCTTATAGAGAAAAAAAGCAATAAAATTCAAATGTATGTGGCAGACTGAAGAGAAGTCACATATTACCTTTCTTGTGAACCACTACTGTTGGAAGCTTCTTTCCTTTCCAGCATCCTAGCATCTGGTATCTGAAGCTAAAGCAATATGTATGTTCAATACAAAAGAACTAAACAAAAACAATTAATAGGCAACAGAAAATATTAAAAACACAAATAGACAACCAATATAGTTTAAAAGACTGTTAAATAAATGACAACTCAACAACTTTAGAAATTCAAGAAAATTTAAACAAAATGTTATGGGATGTAGACATTCTGTCCTTTACATGTCAAACTGACAAAGCTGGAAACCAAAACATGTTAAACCCTTCAACTCTGAGCTTTATTTCGAAGTACCATGCAGTAGGCACTCTTTCAAAAACACTGGAAAGTTCACAATAGCATAACACCACTTGAGATTATTTATCAAGAGCCTTAAAGAATACACACACACACACACACACACTCATAAGGATACCAAATAGATGCATATAGCATATTTGATACAATGGCATCACACCGTTTGAGATTATTTATCGAGCCTTAAAGAATACACAAACACACACACACACACACACACTCATACGCATACCAAATAGATGCACATAGCATTTTTGATACCAGGAACAGGTCTTTAAAAACATACTTGGAATCTTATTCCAAACTGAAACTTGGCATTGCTAGACATGTATTAAGTATTCTTGAGATGTTAGTTGAAAGGAAAGGGCAGACAGAAGGATTGGCCAATAAGAAGGTGAGCTGCAAATGCTATCAGTCTGTTAACACCCATGAGTAACCCCACAGGGACTCTCAAGCTAGAAGAGTCCTTTACAATTGTCCCCAGTTGAGTTAATATAGTCAGGCCTTTTTTCCAGCATTGATCAGCCTTTGCATATGGACTTTCCTGGAGACCTCCCCTAGGCAAATGTATATAAATATATATGATATATTATAAAATATATATAGGATAAAATATATGTAATATAATTATACATAGGTTAATATATAATTATATATTGGTTAATATATTATATAAATGTGTAAAATTTTTAATATATAATATATAATATAAAAGTTATACATAAATATATGAATATATAAATAAAATATATATAAAATAAATAAATACACACACAAAACCATATAATAATACCTGATAATGATTACCTTTGTTAACTTGTTTTTTGTTTGAAAAATATATTATTCAAATTTATAAAACTTTTATACATAACCACAATGTTTGAACTCATTTACACTTCTGTAGACATTGCAAGATTCTTATTTTAACAAACAATTTTCTGGCTATAAACATTCTATTTTCATGTGGGCGTGAATGGCCAAACTGTTATTTAAAATATAGGATGACTATAGTGAACAATAATGTATGTTTCAAAATAACTGAAACAGTAGAATTAGCATGTTTCTAATACAAAGTAATCATAAATGCTAGAGGAGATGTATATACCAATTACCTTAATTCGATCATTACACATTGTATTCTTGTATAAAAATATCACACATACCCCACAAATATATACAACTGTTATGTATTCATAATGACTAAAATTATATATATGTTCCCTATTTTCCTATTTTTTTTACCAGTATTCTCTATTTTGTTTTTGTACAATTACTAATGGAATTACTTTATGTGTTTATTACTCATGTACTTTTTAAAAATTAAAGTCTAGGTACAAATGATTAACAATGTTCCTCATCCATACTCTAGTATTTTATCTATTTAGGTAGATTAACCTATTTAAGGCCTCTCTATTTTGTTCCCAAATGTATTCTTTTCTTTGTAATTCAGATTTCCAGTCTTATTACTTTCTATCAACATTGACAATGATTCCATGTGTTTAAAGCACCCTTCTGTTTATTCGTATTATTTAAAACGTGTACTATTGAATTAACAGCAGTATATTAATTTTTACTTTGAATTTTAATATTAAATTTTTATTGTATTGAAACGGTATTGTCTAATATACCTAATTCTGTTTAATTGTTTCACTTACCACAGTGGTTTTTGTAAAATCCATCCATATTATAATGTGTAAATTTTATAGTTTTATACCAACTGTTGACTGAAAAGTTTTCGATGATTTCTTTAGTACTTTGTAACCCTTTCTATTTCATTATTTATTAAAGGATTATTTCTATTTATTTAGCTGAATTCTTTATTTTTGTTCTACTAACAGAATTTTTATGTATTTATTAATTTCGATCAGTGTTTAATAATTCTTTCCTGGTATCTGTTTAAAAATTTATTCTTAACTCAGTATTTAAAATGTGGTCTTTTAAATTTGATAACATTTTAATGGATTTTTTCAGCCTACTGATCTATGTGTGAGATGTGCATGTCTATGTGTGTATAACGAGAGGTCGCTGTATCTTCTCCTCCCACTCTTCAAATGCTTAGTGATAGTTGCAATACCATTTCTACCGTTTTCTATTTATATAACAATATGACATTCTTTTAATTATTAACCCCAGTACCTTTTCATATTTTCCCCCAAAAGATGCTTTCTTTCAAAATGTTTTGAATACTCTCAGATGTAATATTTACCCCAAATTGACTTTTATTTCAGCTTGTGAATTTCTATAAAAAAATGTTGTTAAATTGACTGGGTCCACGTTGACTTTTCAGATATATTGGGAAAATCTTGCAGATCATACAATACTAGATATATGTATTTATGCATGTAGACTACCTCTTCAAATAGTCAGGGTTTCTGCTATATTCTACTGTCTTTTGAAAAGCTTGTTGAACATATATATAAATATTTCTATGGTGAAATATTTCTATCTTTCAATTTTTATGATCAATTATGCAATGTAGAAATAGCTCCAATTAAACAAAAATATAGAGCCATTGCTCGTAGTTTTTCCATCAACTGTCCCAAATTCCCCACCTCCACTGAGTTCAAAATCTATTGTAACACTTTGTGTGTTTTTGTATCCTCATAGCTGAGTTCCTGTGAAAGAATATGGTATTTGGTTTTCCATTCTTGAGTTGCTTCACTTGAAATAATGGCTGCTAGCTCCATTCAAGTTTCACTGATAAAATTCATCCATCTACAAAAGTATCTGGCACATAAAAATCACTAAAAAATTAATTGTCAAATTAACTAATTGAAATTATTATTTTCACATATATTTTATTTAAAAAAGGTCATAATACACTGAATGAAAAGATAAAAAATTGTAGACACTGAATGACCTATCTAGTATAAATAATGTTTGTATGGGTGTAGAAATAAATGTATACCTGTACGTACATGCTTGATTAGATGCATGTGTTTGTGTGTGAGTGTGTGCATGGAAAAAACTGAAAGGGAATATTTCTAGTTTTTTTTTCTTTTAAGTGTTGAATTGATGGGCAACTTTTTAAAATGTTTTATAATTTTAAGTTATCGACAGTATTAGTTTAATGGGTATAAAAAATAAATACTATGGCCGGGCGCAGTGACTCACGCCTGTAATCCCAGCACTTTGGGAGGCCGAGGTGGGCAAATCACGAAGTCACAGGATCGAGACCATCCTGGTTAACATGGTGAAACCCCAGCTCTACTAAAAATACAAAAAAATAAACCAAGAGTGCTGGCGGGCGCCTATAGTCTCAGCTACTCGGGAGACTGTGGCAGGAGAATGGCATAACCCAGAAAGTGGAGCTTGCAGTGAGCCAAGATAGCACCATTGCACTCCAACCTGGGTGACAGAGCAAGACTCTGTCTCAAAAAATAAAAATAAAAAAAAATAAGCAATACAATGGCATCATTTCCCAGAAATGTTAATAACCTCTCCCCAGTGATATTGATTAAACCTCAGATTCTTACTTGTACCTGTACCTTTCAGGAATTGCTGAAGATCAGTAGAAGAAAACTTAAATCAGTTTCTCCTAATAGCTAAGAAATAGGTTTCTTTGCCTAATCCCAACAACCCTAATGTGTCTGTCACAAATTTTATAAGTAATGCATAATACTCACACAGTGACTTTGACTGATGTTAAGCTACTGATGATCTTTTCTCATATATTAATTTAGAAATCTATTTTTTTTCTGTGTGATCGCTTGTGTTTCCAGTGACTATATATGGTACAACCAGGAATTGACAGTAAAGCAAATGTCTCCTGATGTTATGGTGATGAAATTTTTAAGAACTGAAGTCATAAGGAAACTCAGTGATATTAGATAGACAGGGGAAGTACACATGGGGTGCATGTGCATCAGGATTGAGATTGGGCAAAAGTACTATGTGAGGCCAGGTGCTGGGTTTTCCTGCTGCCACCCACAACATTTGTATCTGGAAAAAGTCAGCTTAAGATGAACATCACAAGGAAGCCTTGAAGAGGGAACCAAGACAGAGAATCGATAAACAGATGCCTTGATGGTAATAGAGAATCTGATTGATTATTTAGAGTACATTTTTATATATTATACACTTGAACTTATAGTAAACTCATGCTTTGTTTGTGTTTTATCAGCTGACAAAGCCCTTTTCTTTCTCTTTTCCTGCATATATATTACACCATATTCATTTTATAACAATATTTCTCAAAATTCTTGCTTATTTTAGATGGAAAAAACACCAATTTAATTTCTTTTTTTTTTTCATTTTTTTGGACTAAATTATCCAGCCATTATAATGTCAGAGGAAAGCACAGCTCACAGTGCATTATAGTGAATTCAGCTTCAATCACATGGAATAATACTCAGCTCAATTCTCATTTCAACTCAATTGCATTCATTCCTACTGGGTTTAAATTTCATTTTCTTGGTAGGCCCTCTTTTTTCTCTAAAAGTGGGATACTATTAAGCATATAGTAGTAGCACTTTTGAATACAACAGAACGGAATCAGACTTTTATTGAGGTCAAACAAAATTGGAGAATAATTGCATATAAATCCATCTCTGCTCATGTTTTCAGTATTATATGTGCATTTAATGTTAATTTAGTTCAAATTATAACTTTCCATATTTCTATAATTTAATTAACCTCTTCTCACTCTGTGCTTCAATATCTCTTTGTTTGCAACTCCTTGGTAACACTTAGCGTATTTGACTTGCTCTGTGATGATGTGGAAGTCACGTTGATTGGATTTCTAGGTGACAATTACTGTATGAGTGATTTTATACACAGGTGATCTCCATTTTCTCATTGAATCCCGGCATTAACACTTTACAGTTGATGCTAATTTGATGCTAATTATCTGGAGGTAGTACTAAATTTCAGAAGATTTAGGAACATTGTTTCAAACCACAGTACAATACATAGAAGAACTGGCTTTCAAACCAGGTTTATCCTAATCCAAAACTCAATTGATGCTATCTCTAATTATCCATGCCAGGCTTTATCGCTAGACTGTAAGCTACTTAAACTCAATAATATTGATTTCTTGTGGAACACAGCATTTTCTTAGCAAATTGCAAATTTTTATATAATGTTGGCTGCAGGCTAACTCTTAATATGTGTATTCATGACACGTAGGTTTAAGTGATACTCCACCTTACAATTAAAAAAAGACTAATTACTTTGATCCTCAAAGTGATTTTATAGAAGTAGAAAAATCATGACATTTTTCAGGGCGTGGGGAAAATAATGGACAAATAAACAAATACATAAATAAATGAATAAAAACTACCAGGATCTAAATAATAAATCACTTAATTATTTAAAGCCAAATCTGACTCATCATGAATGGCATTGCTTCTTAGTCTGTGTTCTGTTCCAAAAATAAAATAATATATATTAGGGAAAAATCAACCCAAAGAAATTCAGATTTTTTTTTCTACATGTATGCTATACGTAAATGGAATATTAAAACCTCCACACAAGTTCTGAAAAAAAGCTATTTATTGAGACAAAGCACACTGAAATGTATTAGTATATTTAGAAGTTTACTTTTCCTAAGATGATGAGAAAATCTACAGTGTACTGCTCATTTTTTATTATAATTACTAAAATAATTATTAAAAAATAGATTTTCATGTCCAAAACAAACCAAAATGAAATAAAACTATAGATCAAAGCAGCTTTTTCCTTAACTATATTAGAAACTTTTTAAAAAAATTAATGTATTTTCTATAACTTTCTGTTAAAAACAAAAAATCATTCAATTTGTAAGTATACTAATAATTATCCAGAAAATTTAAAAAAATCATCTAATTTCCAAATTTCCATTTATAATTATGCTCATTACTTTAGATATTTTTTATAAGCACATACAATTGATAAAGAATGGAAATAATTGAACTTCAAATTAGAATTCTATGTATAAACTATGTCTTAATTCAACCTGGCTTTAAATCTGTGAATAAAAGTAAAACCAACTTCAGTTGATATTAATTTAATAACCTTATGATAGTAGAAAGAAATGGGCATGGATTTGTTTTTGACTAAGATAAATATTAAAGTTAAGTTTTTCTTCTCTACTTAGCTTTGCAGTTACCCTCAAGGCATTAATCTATTGAAAGGGATAAGATATCATCTTTCAGAGAAAACATGTCATAAATATTTTGATAATCCTCAAAAACAGATGGCTGTTCCAAAAAGACTGTCAGCTGAGAAGGTTTTGCTGACAGAATCGTATTAAACAACAGCAACTGGGTTTTGCACTGCACAATCAGATGTATTTTCTTCTATTAGTCAATCACAGCTGGCTGATTTTTCTGACAGCTGGATCTTACAAGACCTAATTTTCACCCTTTGCTCTATTTCTGACTAATGAAACCCAAATCAAGTGAAATAGTCTCTTGCAGGGTGAGGGGTATAATGATAGATTAACAAGTAGAGGAGAAACATGAAGAATGTTGACAAAATCTTATAAATATGGGGAAATGCAAATATTCCCAAGTACCATGGGCAGAAGTATCTTCCAGAAAATTGATGTACCAGGGGAAAATATCCCTATATCAATAATGATAACACAATAAGGAGAAGGTTCATTTCCCCCAGGGGTTTCCACTTGGCCAATGACATTCCATTATCTGCTTGATTATTGCATCTAGTTTTCTTTATGAACATTTGGATAATATTTTGGTGGGTAGGCTGCATGACTTTACATTACTAAAGCTCAAGTTGTGCTCTTGTAATTTAGAATTTAGAATATTCTTTATAGAGGATTACAGAGTTACTTACTGTATTTGTCTGTTCTCATGCTGCTAATAAAGACATACCTGATTTACCTGATTGTGTAATTTATAAAGAAAAAGAGGTTTAATGAACTCATAGTTTCACATGGCTGGGGAAGCTTCACAATCATGGCAGACGATGAAGGAAGAGCAAAGGGACGTCTTACATGGCAGCAGGCAAGAGAGCATGTTTAGGGGAACTGCTCTTTATAAAACTATTAGTCTTGTGAGACTCATTCACTATCTTGAGAACAGCATGGGAAAAACCTGCCCCCATGATTCAATTTCCTCCCACAGGGTCCCTCCAATAACACATGGGGATTAAAATTCAAAGTGACATTTGGGTGGGGACATAGCCAAACTTTGTCATTTACTATTTGTAATTGTTTTACTACTAAGAAGATAAGAAAAAGGTCTTCAACCAATTTTTCTAAATATCAAATGAGCCAAGGCATGGAAACCATGGGTGCAATTTGATGTGATAGACAAGGAGTGAGTTTAAGGGCACTCTTTAAATAATTTGCTGAATTTCTTCCATTATCTGTCATTGTCTCAAATTTTCTTTTCATTTATTTTTTCCCTCTTTGATCTTTTTGTCTCCCTTCCAATACAGTATAAATTTATGTAAGCAAGAATTTTGTGTTATCATTGCTGTATTATATCCTCAGTATAGAAAACAATGCCTACTATAAAATGTATCCTCAATAAATAAATGTTCAAGGAATGCCATGCAATGTACCTATAAAGTTGAACTCACAGTATATATTTTGTGTTCTGAACTAATTTACTTTTTATTTGCAAAAATTATTTATTTATCAAATATACATTCTGTACCTACCATGAATGAAGCATTATGTTAGGTGCTTCAGAGCAAATATGAGTAGGATATCATCTCTATCTAGAGGTGTTCACAGGAAGGTGGAAAAGAAAAGAAGGAAATCAAACATTACAGCAAATATTTCATTTATTTATTTATTTATTTATTTACGTATTCATTTATTTATTTTGTGATGGTGTCTCACTCTGTGGCCTACGTTGGAGTGCAGTGGGGTTATCTCAGCTCACTGCAAACTCTGTCTCCCAAGTTCAAGTGAATCTCCTGCCTCAGCCTCCCAAGTAGCTGGGACTAGGACTACAAGTGCATGCCATCGCACCCGGCTAATTTTTGTATTTTTAGTGGAGAAGGGGTTTCACCATGGTGGTCAGGCTGGTGGTCTCAAACTCCTGACCTCAAGTGATCTACCCACCTCAGCCTCCTAAAATGCTGAGATTACAGGCATGAACCACCGCCCCGACCTCCTTTGCATTTTTAGTTTTTCAAGTAGAGAAATTCAACTTTCTTGCAAAAAGCAAAATCCAAGTATTTTAGACCTGAAAGCAATCAGGATTTGCTAACCCACATTCATTTCACAGAGAAGAAATTCAGGGACCCTTTGGCTAAAAGAATTGCATAATATTTCTCTGCTTGTTATGGAAGATTTTCTAACTTTCAGGCCACCATTCTTTAAAAGAGTGTATTCATCCATTTTTTAAAAATTTTGAACACTTATAAAAGCTATGTAGGGGAGATGAAGAATGGAAGGAATAATGTGAAATGATTAAAATATTGTTTCTATCTTATAAGTGGCAAAAAAGTTACTGGAAAATAGATTATTTAGATCTTTTTTGCAATCATCTGAAATTTTATAAATACTGGGACTGCCCATACACTTGGGTAGTTTTAAATTGTTTAAAGCTTTTTTCTTTTCTGACACAGCGCCTTGCATTTATGTATTCAAAATGGTTAAACTGATAAATAATGAAAGACTGAGTGTATTACACAAAAGATGCCCACGTTATTTATTTTTGTAGAAATTTTGATAATATATAAGAGAAATGTGCTTTTATCTTTTTATAAAGCACCTGACACATTCTATATGGCCCATACTTATCATTGAATCTAACCTGATATTATCTTAAATAACTTCTAGAAAGGCAACTTTCAGGCTGTATAATTTAAAAGTGTGCCATGAGCCAGGTATCATGCAAATATGAAAAAAATCAAATATTAATGTGAGTTATTCTCATCCTTAGGTAGCTCATAAACTAATGAGGTAGTCAGAAATATGAACATGTACAAATACTAAAGTGTGAAAAGTGACTTGATTCACTCAAAAAGTATTGGTTAGTATCATTATAAAAATGTCTCAAAATTCTAGATTTTAAATTTGAGTTTATTTGCTTCATGTCATATTTGTATGTTCTGCCACCCACTGCATGCCTCCATATGAGGTTACCATAAACATTTCAAGAAAGATGGGCAGAACTTATCTCATTATTATTTCCAAAATGTATCATATTTCTTGTGCTTCTAATCTCTATTAATGGTAGTAACCTAGTCGTTCAAGTCATTTTTATTGCTCATACACAATTAATTTGCAAGGCTCTTGATTTTCCCTTTGTTTCCTTCCTTATGTCTACTGTCTATTTCTATTATTTCTTATGTAGTTCTGTCTATTCCTATTATTTCTTATGTAGTTGAGACCTCTGATTCTCTTTAACCAGAATCAGTACTAGAGTCTGCTCAGATTTTTCTTGCTTCAAATTCTGGAGGACATTTCATAGAACAGCAATGGCATGACTAAAGTCATATAAGAATTGACTTGTTCTCAGGAAATTGCAAATTGTTGGCTGCCACCAGGACTTAAGAGAGCAGTTGTTAAGGTGTGCAATGCCTTGATATAAGTGTACTTAGGCTGGGCATTGTGGCTCACACCTATAATCCTAGCACTTTGGGAGGCCAAGGCGGGTGGATCACCTGAGGTCAAGAGTTTGAGACCAGTCTGGCCAACATGGTGAAACCCCGTCTCTACTAAAAATACAAAAAATTAGCTGGGCATGGTGGCATGCACCTATAATCCCAGCAACTCAGGAGACTGAGGCAGGAGAATTGCTTGAACCCAGAAGATGGAGGTTGCAGTGAGCTGAGATGGTACCATTGCACTCCAGCCTGGGTGAGAAGAGCTAGATTCTATCAAAGAATGAAAGAAAGAAGAAAAGAAAGAAAGAAAGAAAGAAAGAGAGAGAGAGAGAAAGAGAGAGAGAAAGAAAGAAAGAGAAAGAAGGAAGGAAGGAAGGAGGGAAGGAAGGAAGGAGGGAAGGAGGGAAGGAAGGAAGGAGGGAAGGAAGGAAAGAAAAGTGTACTTACACTTATAAGTTTGGATTAGATAATGTATACTCTAAAAGTATTACACAATTCATGAGGCGTGGTTCAAGATGGCTGACTAGAAGCAGCTAGTGGGCACTTCTCTCATGGAGAGCAATCAAAATAGCAAGTAAATATTAACATTTGAGTAGACCATTGAAGAGAGCACCTTGGAATTCATCAGAGAAGTGGCAGGAATCAGGGAATGCAGAGAAGACTGAGGTAAGGCAGTCTGTTGAGCTGGGACTAGCGTGGAGCCAGGAGAACCTCCCTGTCACAGTGAAGGAATGAGTGAGTGAGAGACCCACAGGGTCTCACTCTTCCACCATGGACTTTTATAATCTTAGCCATAGGAGAGCCAGCTCAACCCTTACCTCCACCATTCAGAATAACACAGAGAGCTGCTTGGAGACTTTGCAAAGGCACTTCTCAAACCCATATGGAGTCACACAGGCTTTTGATCCCTAAGCAGCTGCATGTAGGTGCCAGCTGCCACTGTTGTGCCAGGGAGAAAGCAGAGAAGTCAGGCATTTTTGCACACCCCAAAGCCAGACACTTCTGTCACTGCTGTGGGATGAAGGAGTGTGAAGACTGTGCACCCCATGACTGCTGGCCTCTGTTGCCCCCTGCTAAGTGGGGGCTGACGTCCCTGTTATCAAATCCTCAGGGCAGCTGCTGTGCCCCCATCTGAGCATTGTGGCTGTGACTCAGCATTCTTCTGAGAGCCCAACCCCTAGAAGATGATGATCTAGACTTCAGATACCACAACATTTATTATCTTTCAAAATCTTTTCATTTGGAAGAGGATTTTAAAATAATAAAGGAAGATTTTCGTAATTTTTCCAATGTCACAATCAGTGCCAACCTAGGTCTGTCTGTCTCAAAATCCATGCCTCTCATTACCATACAATAAGAATGACTGAACTCTGAATTTAATCAGGATCTTAAATGTGTATTAATTGCCTTGTTACTTAAAGTATGTTCCTTAAATTTAAAACAAAATTTCCCAGGAAATATCTTAATGTAGATTATAAGCTAATAATTCATCAAAAATATACAAATTTTATAGAAAATTTTGATATTGATTTGTTGTCTTTATGTATCAAAGATAATAATTTATAAATGTTATATTAAGGGCTTTTATTAAGTTCCTTTACTTTGTTAATCATGTATTTACATACATAAGTTCAAAAGGAATCTATCTTTCTTATTAACAAATTTAAATTTGTAAATCACACTTTTAATTATTACCATGCTAGAAATACACCATTTGTTAGGCATGACAAGACCTCTGCTGAGCATAAAGATTATCCTTCACATGAACTGATAGTTAAAATAATATATTTCTAGGCCATAAAAGTCAACTATACTCTGTGAACACAGATTATCGTCTCTAAAGAGCATTTCCCATTAGTAGTTGAAGGGCTCCTTGAAGAAATGGCTCATTTTGGCTGTGGGACAGGATACATCCAAGATGAGTCTGAAATACCTTGTCACAGCAGATAGCAAGGATGCTTGCGAACATAATGATGGTCAAATCAATAAGGCTCAGTCTGGTAGCAAACATAAAGAAGCTACCAGAGGGGAAATTTCTACAGGTGTGACAATTTGAACATAGATAATAGTAATAATTGTAATGAATTAACATAGATCAAATATGTTTAAACCATAAGTTCAAAAACGTCCGATCTGAATTGAGATGCACATATGATGCAGCATTGATGAAACTCCTGGTCTTTCGGTATGCATGTCCTGAAAGCAGTTCTGAAATCTTACATTTGTTTTAAAGTTGTTTACATGGGAACCACTGTGCCCAATATGTTTTGCCTCTGAGTATTTTATGTTAGCATCCCACAGTTTGGCAGTAGTGAGTTTGCTCTGAAATCAATACGCTTATCTGAATTTGGTGCAATGAATAGAGGAGGTAAGTCAAAAGCTGTCATTATTTTTGTTTTCTCTTTCAATATAAATATATCAGTGTCTAATTTGGGGAGTCTAAAATAAAAATTAAGATAATAAAAGTTCACAAGTATTTTATCTCCCACTAACATAATATAGACAAAATATTTATAATTACAATGACAAAAATAGCTTAAGAAGATAGACACTACATTTTATTTCCCAATATGATATGATTGTGTGTATGTTTTTAAGTATTCTCACTACTGTTTTATCTACCATCTATTCTCATGACATACCTTAGGAAGATAATAACTCCTTAAAAAGGAAATAAAATACTGGAACATTGCTAGATAAAAGCTTTTAAAATGACAAAAACGTAATAACATTTGATTAAATTTTTGGCAAAATATGAAAGTAGATACTTCAAAGAGAATGTACACTTGAGGTAAAAATTTATCAAAATCTTCAAATGTATTTTCCCCCCAGCATTTGGTAGTAGATTTAGATTGGCAAAAATATCCAGGTACTTAAAATGAGACAAAATGAGTATGTCCTTGTCCCTCTGTTGGGTACTGGTAGTTATCATCCCCTATTAATTTATTTCACTTTATTGCCTCCATAAAATCATTAATTCTGCTTTTGATAATACTCTCTAATTTTCTCTGGAGGAAGGATACTTTCTCCACATACTACACATGTTCATCTGGTGAAATTTATTTTACTATCAGATTACAAAAGTGTAGCAGCAAAAGATCTAGGCTAAGCCAGTACCAGAATTCCAAACACACCCTCTACCATAGAGATAGATCCAGAAAGATGAATAAATTCCACAAATGAAGACAATACATGAAAGTTCTGGGTGTTTGTTGTTGTTCTGTAAGTTTGTTAATATAAACTCTCCAGTGCCTCCTCCTTGGATAACTCCAGCTGTAAATAATTTATCGAAGTCAAAGACCTAATGTTTTTGAAAGCCAGACATCGAAAAGGAGAACAGAATCAACTCAGAGGAAAGAAAGCTGACAGATACTGGTACAGTAGTTTGGACCCCAAGCAGGCTGTGCTTAGACCAGAACTCCACAGCCCTGTGAAAATTATAGTCTCTCAGCAAAATCATGTTTATCTCTTGTTGCTAGGCTATGTGGGCAAAGAGGATGTTATGGGCTGACTGCTATCCTCCAAAACACACATGTTAAAGTCCTAACTCCTAAGAAAATACAACAGAATGTGACTTTATTTAGAGAGAGAATTCTTAAAGAGGTAATCAAGTTAAAATTAGGTAATTGAGGTGGGCCTTAATTCAATGTGACTGGGGTCTTCATAAAAAGAGAAATTTGGACGTATACACGCATCGACGGTAAACAGAAAGAGGCAGGGAGAAGACAGTCATCTACAAGCTAACCTGCACAGCCTTCAGAAACTTCAGAAGGAATCGAGCATGTTGGTATCTTAATATTGGACTCTTAGCTTCCAGGACTGTGAGCCAATAAATTTCTGTTGTTTAGATCACTCGACTGTGGTATTTTGTTGCAGCCTCCTTATCACACTTAATAGAAAAGGTAAAATGAAAAATGTCATCGGTAGTTGTCACTCACCCTCAAATTAAAAAATGAAAGCCTCCGTTATTTCCAAAAAGCAAAGACAGAGTAGTAAAATAATACACGCCTTACTTACCAAATACAGACAAATATTCATAATTTTAACAACAAAATAACTTGAAGAGGTAACAACTTCTTCTTCCAATGTATTGCATTTATGGATATGCTCTTCAGAATGGAAGTTGACATGGTTTGGATCTGTGTTCTTACCAAATCTTATTGTAATCCCCAATGTTGGAGGTGGGGCCTTTTGGGAGGTGGTTGGATCATGGGGGCAGATTTCTCATGACTAGTTTCTCACCAACCCCTTGGTGCTATCCTCATAACAATGAGTGAGTTCTCATGAAATCTGGTCATATAAAAGCATGTAGCACCTCACCCATATGTCTTTCTCCTGTTCCTGCCATGTAAGATGTTCCAACTTTGCCTTCTGCCATAAATTTTTAGCTTCTTGAGTCTTCCCCAGCAGCTGAGCAGATGCCAGCATCATGCTTCCCGGACAGCCCGTGGAACTGTGAACCAATTAAAACTATTTTCTTTATAAATTACCCAATATCAGCTATTTCTTGATAGTAATGTGAGAATGCACTAATACAGAAACCAATAAATTATATTGTTTATGTAAGCCATTTTGAGACTCCGTTTTCTGTCAATTATCATTAGAAAAATTTTGACTGCAATACACCAGATCTTTATGTAGTGCTCTTGGACTTTCTGTATTCCCCCAATTGTCTAGACTTTATTTATTTGGGATAATATAAAATAAATATTTATATCTCAGAAGTTAAGCAGGAGATTCTTCATGAGTTGACAAATGGCATTTTTCTCTGTCAGTAATTTCAAGAAAAATACAAAGCAATGAAGACTACATGAAACTTGGAAAGTAAAGAGCTTAATCTCACACAGTTACTGTTGTTTGCCTTCAATAACTCAATTTCCCAAAAGCTCCCTTCATAGTCAAAAGTAACAGTTTTTTTCCCTAAACCTTTATGAATTGTTCAACTTAGTGTCTGCACACTTGAGAGTTTCAACCCTTCGCCTCCTTTTCCCTCAATCCTTTTCTTAAATCCATACAAAACAAAATCACTGCTGACTCTGGTGATAAATCACCATATTACAACCATCAGGGCATTTAATTTGTGACTAAAATCAATTGGGACTTGCTGATGCCAAAAAGTAATATATTGTGAGTTAAGGGGAAAAAAGTGGATATTACACGCCAGTGTAAGATGGACCGTCAGTCACCTTGATGACCAAGCAACAATTTATGGTTTGTAAAAACGAAACAGATAAATTGTAAAAAAAATGCTCTTTGACTTTACATCGACGTGTAAGATTCAGCTGGAGGAAAACAAAGCAAATGGCTTTGCAGGAAAATGGAGAGATATACGGTGGTGCTGAGGTACTGTGTTTTTTGGGAATTGTATGGGGTATGTG
This sequence comes from Colobus angolensis palliatus, assembly GCF_000951035.1. Lineage (NCBI taxonomy): Eukaryota > Metazoa > Chordata > Mammalia > Primates > Cercopithecidae > Colobus > Colobus angolensis. Next base: position 3,317,436 of record NW_012115066.1, on the reverse strand, counting down.
TGTAATTCTTGCCTAAAGATCTCTAATTTGCAAATAATGTTTTACTAAATATTACCATGTTATAGATTATTAGCTGATTCATCTATCTGCTTAACAATTATAGGTAAATCTAATATCATGAACACGTAGTGGTAGAATGGTCGGCTAATTTTCAGATCCATCAGAAAGGTCACAGCTGACACTCCTATAATGAAAAATAGATTAACAAGAGAAAAACAGAACAAATGTGTTTAATAAAAGATTTACATGACACAAAAGTCTTCAGAAATGAAGACCAAAGACTCAGGCAAAACTGTCTATTTTTTTATGCATAGACAGATGAAGAACGGACAGCCATGTAGAAATGTGACCGGACAGAGGGTGTGATCTGATGGCCACGGACTGAGAGGGAAAACCCAGCAAGACCTGTCTGTTCATATTCTGCTTGGCCTGTCTGTGTAGCATTTCTTCCTCTAGGTATGGTACAGGATCCCTGGAATGAGGGTCTTCATGAAAGAAGGGAGAAAAAAGTGAGTGATCTTTCTAGGCTTTATACCTTGCTTTGTGGGAGAGGGTATCTAGTTTCTATGACCTCGTTGGGGAAGAGGAATTCACATTTACATTCACTTCAGGGGAAGAAGATGGGCAGGAGACAGGAGGGTACGAGAAGGTCAGAGAGACATTGCTTTTGAGGCATTTCCAATTTTGCTCAGTGCGAAGTACTCAGCATGCCAAGATGCCATACTTTGGAATATCATGTTCTGAGCCCCAATAAGGAAGAATGATTTTACTACTTTTAAACGCTACATTTTAGTAGATGGTAAACTACAACTCCTGGCACCTTCAGAGCCCATGGTAACTGATAGAATGTTGGAACCATAACTATGTGCTGCTGCCTGGAGAGATCATTATCCAAATGATGAGAAACATTTATTTGTCTTAGTTTCTGCTAGGATTTATGGCTTAATTTTTTTCCATCACAGGTAAGACCAGAAATAGTATAAATAAGTGGCATAATAAAAAGAGGAATTTATACTATCCATGATGAGAAACGTATCAGACATTTAAATGTTTGTTGTGTGGCTGCAATTGCACAAGCCAAATTGCATTTTTACATTTCATTTTCTCTACCCTATAAGAGATATATTGTTTCAACTTGTTCACCCTACATATTTGTTACTTTCTATCTTTTGATCTATGCTTCCTGAGAGGTATTACTAAGATCATTATTATTATTGAGAGAACAAAGGTTTACAGTTAAAGAGTTTGCCTAAAGTTACATAGTTATTGAGAGCAGCCTTGAACCTAGATGTATTTTAAGCCCTAACTTCACTCATAACTTCCAAGGTTTAAGAGTGAGCACAGAAGAGGCTGGAATTGATGACTATCAATAGTCAATATTAAACAAATGACTCTTCTGCCAATAACAGGAGAACTGCCACTAACAATAACAATGCTTTGCTAATTTAATGTGATGATATTTACAAAACTGGAACTTTTTTGCAGCCAAACAAGCTTAGAAATACATTTATTATGTATGTGACTTTGGACAAGTTACTTCAGCCCTTTGAGCTCATTGCTTAACTGACTGATTCTAGAAATATTTATTATTTATGTTATTACATTATTTATTTTTGTTTAATACTTTTTAATATCTATGTATAAAGCAACAACCCTCAATAAAAATATTAAAGTTATAGTTTCAAATTGTAAGTACTAAAAATTATTATTACTATTAAATGTTGTGTAAGTAGGTAAAGAGTGTAGAGGAGGAGTGAGACTGTTTTAAATAGGGTGATCAGGAAAAGCATTGCTGAAGCTGTGGTATTTGGTTAAGATCTGAATGATGTGAAAGAGTCATCTAGGTGATAATACTCAGAAAATGGGTTGTGCTGAAGAAATAAGAAGTACAAATATCTTCAAGTCAGAATAATCTTGGCACATTTGAGAAAGCCATTGTTACCAGGACAGAGTGAAGGTGAGATTTAAATCAGCAAGGAGATTGGAGATCAAATCACATTGAGCTTTAAAGTCATGGCATGAAATGTGGAATTTCCTATAAGTGCTATGAGAAAGGATAAGAATATTTTAACATGGTGATGATGTAATCTAAGTTATTTCAGCATCCCGTTGACTGCAATATGAAGAATGAACTAAACTCAGGATAGCGTAAAAGCAAGGTAAGAGAATAGATGTTAAGTATTCTCACCACAAAGATAAAAACTTTGTGAGGTAGTGCATATGTCAATAAGCTAGATTTAGTCATTCCACAATGCACGTATGCTTGAAAACATCATGTTGTACACATTAAATGCATACAATTTTATCTATCAATTTAAAATATTAAACAATCAAAAAATAAAATTTAGCAGTTGATTGTCCTAGTTTTAAGGAGAGATGTTGGTGTCTTGGTTCTATAAAGTCAACCGTGACAGTGGTGTTTGTAAGGTTTGAGGCAATCCTTGGGGCAGAGCCAACAAGAATTTTGTTATAGATTGAATGTAGGTTGTGAGAAATTAAAGATAATTTGTAGGATTCTTTTCATCACAATAACTATGTTGCCAGTAGGGCCACTAACCATAATGAGAGAGGCTGGGTTGAGGAAGCAGTTCCTGTTGGAGTGGAGATGGGAATGTTAGTTGATACTTTTATTTTGATCAAATTATCTCAGAAAAACCTAGTTAGATATTTAAAAGGAAATGTGAGAAGATGTGAATATGTGATTGTGGAGCCACTGGAGGAGAGATAAGTCTTACATGCATGCACTGGAAATATTACCATATTTAAAGTCATGGAACTGGGTAACATGCAGTGAGGCCTCCATATCCAAAGGTGTCATATTGGCAGATTCAACCAACAATGAATAATAAAGATTCAGCAAACAAACAAACAAAAACATAACAATAAAAAATGAAACAATAAAAATAATACAAATAAAAACCAACGCAGTATAACCACCATTTACATAGCATTTACATTATGTTAAGTATGTAAGTTATATAGAGAAGATGTAAAGTAAACAAGAGGATGTGTGTAGGTTATATGCAAATATGACACCATTTTCTATCAGGAGTTTGAACATCCCAGGATTTTGGTATCTGCAGGGGTTGGGGATTCTTCCTGGAATCAATTCCCTTTGGATATCAAAAGATGACTTTAGCTAGGAAAATGATGAAGATAGAAAAAGGAAGGAACTTCAAAATTTAAAGTACAGACAGGAGGAGAAACACTCAAAGAAAAGCACAAGAAAATAATCAGAAAGTTTGAAAAAGACTATAAGGAATGTACTGTCAGCTGAAGACTGTAGAGAAAGAATGGTAATCTGTTGCAAATGCTACTGAGAACGTAAATACAATGAAGGAAGAAAACTGACTCTATACAAGAGAGATTTCTGTGATATCAATAAATTGTAGGTAATAACTATCTGAGATACTCATGTTAAGGTTAAGTAAACTGAAATATAGAAAATGATTACTTTGTTTAACTGATGCTGTGAAACAAATTACCCCTGAAATTACTGGTGTAAAACAATCAAATATTATGCTCATGGAGTCTGTGGGTCAGAAATTCAGGAAAGACTCAGCTGGGTAATTCTTGGTTGGGGTCTCATGTGGTTGCAATCAGAATTCTCTCAGCTTGGAGTCATCTAAAATCCTGATAAGTCTGGGAGAATCACTTCCAAAGTGGTTCAGTCACAATGATGGCAAGTGTGTGTTGACTATGCTCCAACAGCTGTAGCTCTTTTCCATGTGAGCCCTTGAGCCTCTCCAGAGGGCTATATAAGTGTCCCCACACCATGATAGCTGGCTGTCCCTGAGCAAGTGCATCAAAAGATCAAAGAGAAAGCAGAAACCTCAGAAGTCACACATCATTACTTGTGCCATTATCGACTGATTATGAAGGTCATTCTTCATGCATAATAGATCAGCCCCAATTTACTCATAGCAATGAGCAAATATCAGGGGGTAAGGGTTATTGGGAACCATCTTGAAGGCTGACAACCACAGTAATATATACTTTTAAATTATTAAGTATATTGACTGGAGGATATAGTGGACCTTCAGTAAATGGTAGTAATGGGATTTAACCAAACCCAATTTAAGGACACAATTTTCCAGACTGCCAGACCTGCCCAGTACTTCAAATATTATACAAGTCACAATTTGCAGAGTCCCAAGCCCACACTCACTTCTAACCAACTGGCTACAAATCTGGGGTTCCCATGGTTTGATAACAGGCTTAGAATGACCTGCAGAACTCAGGAAAGTAGTATACTTTTATTAAAGTTTGATTATAGCAAATGAATACAAATTAGAACTAGTCAAAGGAAGAGATGCGTAAGAAAGAAGATGAGACTGGAAGGGCTTCAAACCTAACATTTCTGTGTCCTCCGGGATGCATTACTCTTCTGGCCTCAACATTTGGCAATACAGAGTATTGTCAGCCTAGAGGAATGCCCATGCTTCGGTGTTCAGACTCTTCATCGATACTTCATTATGTAGGCGTGATTGACTTGGTTCCTGTCCGCAGAGTGGAACTTAATCCCTGGCTCCCACCCCCATCCCTGAAGATCAGACTGAATTCACATGGTCACAAACCCCAACCCCCTAATCATATGTTTGGTTTTTGTGTCATCACAAGTCCACATTTTGGGTCATCTCTGTTAGCATAAACGATTGATTGTGGTTCAAGGAGCCCCCCATAAATAATAAAGATATTTCTATTACCCAGAAAATTTCAAGCAGTTAGAGCTTAGCCCCAGAACCTGAACAAAGGCCAGACCCAGGTAAAGTTAATTCTTCACTAAACAGATAGATATTACTATTGCCATTAAAGCTGAGTTCCTAAATAAAACGATAGAGAATATGACAAGATTTCAGATTCCCTAAGATTATAGACATTTGGAGAGAAATGGAAATAGAATATCTGCTCTTTTTGGTATTTCACTGCTAAGTCCTACCATTTTACTGTCTCTGATTTTACTCTATGTAAACACTAATTAAGCAATGAGACCCTGCAGCTTTCCCCAACCAGGAAGTCAGGAAATAAGTAGAATCCAATTAGCCTTTTTTGTAGCCCTGTACTTAAAGCAAGAAAACTATCATCTGAATTCAAGGTGTTCACATGAGTATCACCAGAGTAAACATAGGAAATGAGAACCACTATACTCATGAAGAGTAAGAACTGGAGATTATAGGTCTGACATTAACACATACATTTTCTATGTTCTGACCCTTACGAGACTCACTATTCATGAGGCATCACTGTCCATCCACCTCATTATTGTAATACAATCTCCTCCTGCTGTCTTTTCACCCTTAAATTTATATTCTATTATGCTACATTTACCTCTGCTATGATGCCATTATCATGAGGGCAGGGTTTCAGTTTCAGGAAGCTTTCTTCTAATTTTATACTTGAATAGAATTTCTTTTTTTTTTTTTTTTTTTTTGAGACGGAGTCTCGCTCTGTCGCCCAGGCTGGAGTGCAGTGGCCAGATCTCAGCTCACTGCAAGCTCCGCCTCCCGGGTTTACGCCACTCTCCTGCCTCAGCCTCCCGAGTAGCTGGGACTACAGGCCCCGCCACTTCGCCCGGCTAGTTTTTTGTATTTTTTTTAAGTAGAGACGGGGTTTCACCGTGTTAGCCAGGATGGTCTCGATCTCCTGACCTCGTGATCTGCCCGTCTCGGCCTCCCAAAGTGCTGGGATTACAGGCTTGAGCCACCGCGCCCGGCCTGAATAGAATTTCTTAGTACAGTGAATCCATTTTAGATGATTCTGGAAGAATTATAGAAGAGCTATACATACGCCAATTTTTGGTGGAAGTAATAAATGAGTCAATACAATTGGGGGAAGAAGCATGTAGAAGTTTTTCAAAATTAAGGTAGTAGCTTGGGTTCTCTGTTTTGGTTGCTTTATGAAATTGACATATTCATGCCACTTCCTACCTTTAATATATTCTGGAATTTCTCATCTCTGTCCCATCAATACATGAAACTTATTTAGCACCAACTAAATGTTTATGAAACAACAAGCTACCCCCTACAAAGAATCAATGTGTGTACAACACAGGTCTTGGCCAGGAAAGGGCTTATAGTCCAAGTTGTGCACTTTCCTCTGTCTATAATATTCCATTACCTCTCCTCTCTTTATTTTTATGGTTCTCTCCAGACCACCAAGTATCCTCATTTCCTGTTTTTCCAGTTTTATTCTAGTAAACTCAAATACACTAAATTATGCAGAGCTTAATGGACTTCTATCCATGAAAGTAAGAACATCTAAATTATATTTTTTCAAATTATATTAAGATAAATCTTGGCCGGGCGCGGTGGCTCAAGCCTGTAATCCCAGCACTTTGAGAGGCTGAGACGGGTGGATCACAAGGTCAGGAGATCGAGACCATCCTGGCTAACACGGTGAAATCCCGTCTCTACTAAAAAATACAAAAAACTAGCCGGGCGAGGTGGCCGGCGCCTGTAGTCCCAGCTACTCGGGAGGCTGAGGCAGGAGAATGGCGTGAACCTGAAAGGCGGAGCTTGCAGTCAGCTGAGATCCGGCCACTGCACTCCAGTTTGGGCGACAGAGCGAGACTCCGTCTCAAAAAAAAAAAAAAAAAGATAAATCTTAATATAAGTATATAAGATATATGTACTTTATATATATAAGATATATATGATATATACTTAATATATCTTATATACTTATATTAAGTGTATCTTATGTAATTATATTAAGTATAATATATAACTTTGTATAAACTCAAAATTTTCATATGCCTTTGTTCATCTGCTTTTCCAAAATTGTAACTTATGGAAATAAATGTAATGTCAAAAGTAAAATGTGTGTGCCATATTTTATAATAGCCTTGAACACTTTGAATTCTAAAGGAAGAACTATAAACTGGAAAAATACAAAGTCTCTGTAATGGTAACCGTGTAAGAGTAGAGTTACTTTATTATACCTTTCTGCATTCAGGTATTATTTTTATCCAGACCACATATTTGCATATGTAATTTATTATTGTTCTGCCCTATAAAAGGTTTTATCTACTAAATATTTGTTTGTCTTATCTCTGTTTCTTGGAGATGCGATTGTTTTGAATTAAAGTTTTATTTATTCTTCCTCTCTCATCTGAGAAAGATTCTTGCTTTTTTGAGAAATTAGCCTCCCCTAAACAGGATATATTGTTACTAAATTCATACTTACAATTAAAACATTTTCTCTTTTTTTATGTCTTTGCTGTCTGGATTATTTGCAGTAGCATGATGCACAGAGAGAAGTAAGTGAGCATAATGGAAAAACATGGCTTTGGGGATCAGGTAAATTCATGTAGTGACACCACCTATAGGATGTAAAAGTGTTATAATATTGCCATTGCTCAGAAATTCCAGCTATCAAATGAAGAATATTAATAGATATGTTCTCCCAAAGTTTAGTTGTTAATGTCAAATATAATATGGGTAGAACTGCTGTGTTTTTTATTTGTATTCAGTATATTATAGCTTCTATTATTACTAATATTAGGATGGAGTTTCTTCTTGATATTCTTTAATTTGTTTAATTATCTAGTCGAGAAATAGAAAGTGCTCATTAGACATTAAACTGAACGGAGAGTTATCAATTTTCAAGAGTTTACAGGTTCAGTGCAATGGCAACAATTCATTAATGTCAATTAATCTACTCCCTTCTACTATTAATAGACCCTCAATCTTCAAACCTTCAGCCTCAGAAGTGGCCACGTGACCCATAATGAGAAATTCACAGTACTCCGGACCCTGGCCCACTGATTGGCCCTTAGATGGGCTCATGATCTAGACAAGATCATGTTTTTTCCCTGCAATTTTAGATATTGGCTTTGACGGTAATATATGGATCTCTCATCTCAAGCTCCTAAATAAGGTTAATTTATGTGAACTTAATATTCCCTCTAGCAGGGAGAATATTTGCTTATGAAATGATTAAACATGGGCAAAATACGGATCTTAAAAGACAATTGAAAGTTGACATAGGAGTGACTCCAGAAGAGAGGAGTCAAACTCTGGACCAGATTGAAGACTAGCTGAAACAGGATAGAGGCAAAAATACCTTTCCATAAGAGATTCTCACTAATGCCATGTCAGCTTACCATTACCACGGCAACACCCAGAATTTACTGGCTCTTTCTATGACAATCACCTGATGACCCAGAAGTTACCACCTTTTTTTCTAAAAATTTCTGCATAATCCACCCCTTAATTTGAATGTACTTAAAAGAGGGTATAAATATGACTGCATGACTGTCTCTGAGTTTTTACTCTGGCACACTGTCTATGGGATTGTTCTGCTCCACAAACAGCAATACCACTGCTGCTGTTGTAGACTGCCCCTTTAATAAAAGTTGCTGTCTAACGCCATCTAACACCATCGTTTTGCCTAAAACTTTTCCCAGGCAAAACCAAGAACCCACCCAGGCTAAGCCCCAGTTTGGGGGCTCACTGGCTGTTCATCACAATGACTGAAGTTTTTGCCTGTGTTGTGTATGTAGAGGGATCAGGGGAAGAGGAAGAAGAGAAAGACATAAGTATTTGAGTGTTTAGATCTAGACATTTCTAATTCCCTTAGTGTTTGGGTATTGCTACTTAAAAGATTCCTGAGGAATAGTTGCAGGAAAGAATAAACATTTTCATTTTAAAGAAACTTGAGTTTTGACTTTGATTATGTTTAAAATCTTGAATACAACTGAAGAAGACAAGTCCTAAAGTTGTTCATGACTGTAGAACAATATATTTCTAAAAAGTCTTTATTTGGGAATACAAAAGATGAAATGCAGATCACAGTCCATTTCATGTGTTCATAAATGATTTTCCAACACTTTCTTTGACAACAATCATAGCATTAAATGTACATTAAAAATTTGATGCCTGTTAGTTTTCTAGTACATTTCAAAATTCAAAGTAGGCAAGAATTTATGAGACATGAAATGACAGTGTTACTCACAGTAAATTCTCATATTGGCCACCGCCTTTAGTTAAATTATATAGATATTTATTAATAGTGAAAGGAAAAACTATGCCACTTGACTTTTCTTATTGTACAGTTCATGAGATTTCAAGTTATATCAATATTTTTCTAATATTTTGTGAAGTATTTGACATCTAGTTTAATTTTTAGTTATTTTTAAAATTTCTGTTTACTCAGCAGCCATCTCAGTTTTTTAAAAAATTCTGTTCTTGAAAAAATTAAAATTTGGCAATCATACAACCATGTTCTGTCTCTCGTACACACACATACACACGCACACACCCATACACATACTCCTATCCATCATCTATATTTTTGTTTATTTATTCCTGACATCCAAATATCATAAGACCACTGCACAAATCAGAGGGCCAATGCAGTAGCCTCTTGAGACTTATAATGTATATATTCACATATATACGAATGCCCACATGCAAATATTAAAAATAAAATTACCAAAGTATACAATAAGTTTTGCTTTTTAAAAAAAATTTCACTCCAAAATTCAAAACTCAAATCTATAACATATTGTCTACAATTTCCAGTCTGTACTTAGTTACCGTCTATCAATTACCACCTCACCTATTCACTCTTGCTCCTACACACACAAACTGAACTGAGAATTATCAATTTTCACACATGCACACACCCACACCTCATATAGTTTCAGTATTTTCTTTTATCACTTTTAAGATTGGCATTTTGTTACTACCCAAACATTTTGTTACTACCCAAAATTTATAAGTTGTTACTGACTAATAGCAGCAATAACAAAAATGATAATAGCAAATGCTCTTATAAGACTCACCAAGTTCTAGGCACTGATCATAAAGTAACTTACACTTATAGAAAATCACTCATTGAATCTATCCCCATGGAATCTTTTGTGAGGTGAAGGTATTTATTATTAATGTGTTCCATTTCACAGATGAGAAAGTCAAGGCACAGGGAGGTTCAGTAACTTGTCTAGAGTAATTCAGTTAGAGATGAGCAGGACCAGAAGTCACACCCAGGCAGTGAAGTTCTAGATTTGATCACTTGATCAGTACATAGTCTACATCTTACTTTAGTCCACACAGATTCAACTTTATGGCATGTCTTCCTAAAATTTATGTTGACATTTGTATTGATTTAAATGTTTCCTAAATGTATTTTGTTCATGTTTTCCATTTCTACATATAATATATAATATTTACATGATCACCTAATCTATGTTATTCTGGGACATTTTATGCATTCATCCTAATCTTTGCAATTTCTCTCTATAATAGGCATAGGAATTTTATTTTGTAGTTGTGAGAAACTTCTCTGTCTTGACTCTTATCCAACAACAAGAGATCCTACACAGTCACTTAAAAAATATAATTCAGATAACATCTCTTTTAAAACTTCTGATGACTTAACCTATCTTTAGAATAAAACCAAGCATGGTTTACTATGACCCATACTGCTCCACCTGATCTGTTCTCTATCTACTCCCATTAAACCTTTTCCATATAACCCTCGCCCTCTCTCTACCTTCTTTTCTCAACTTCCTGTGTAAAAACTGACCTTACCACACTCACACCTGAGCTAATGAATTCTATTACTAGAATATTTGTACTGTTCATTCTCTGTTTACCTGGGATCCTTTTCTTTGGGTTCTTTGTATTGCTGGCTCCTTTTCATGCTACAGATCAGAGTAACATCTCAGCAAGTCTCCTTCTAATCCAGTTGTTTTTAATTTATGGTATCCAGCTTGCCAGCAACAGCATCACCTGTGGTCTTGTTAGAAAGGTGGACTTCCAGGCTCCTACCCATACCCGCTGATTTAGAGTATGGGATGGACCCCAGGAATCTGTGTGTTTCTAAGCTCTCCAGAAGTCCCCAGGAAGGAAGTACAACGTGTTGTATCAACACACTGAGGTGACATGTCTTCAGGGCAGTTGATGGCCACAGCAATACCTGGAGCAAATAAATGGGCCGAGAGGATGTAAAGCTAGTGAGATCACTATCTGATGTACTTTTAAATTGTGGTATCTGCATCACCTCAAACACATAAAAAAATGTAGCTCATTCTCAAATATTTCCTAAATAATAAAATCAATCAAGTAATCAGTCTATTAGCTAGCCCACATATACATATTTGGGATAAAGCAAAGACAAAATTTAACTCAGTTGTGATAATTTACTAAACGTGCATTTTCTATTTTATCCATCTCCCTTCCATTTGCAAAATGAATACATTAACAAATAGTATATATTTAAAAACATGTTTATTCTTATGATCATCTGACGCTGCGATAGGGAAAGCCACATCCCCTACTACTCTCATATTGTCAGGGACTTCACAGAAGTATCAGGTATAGTGATGGTTTAAAATAAGGTCTCATGGGAATGCAGAATAAGATGTCATACTGACAATACTTCAGTGTAGGTCACTAGTTCTCAAAATTTGCATACAGTGGAATAAACTGGAGGGTTTATTAAAACACAGATTGCTTGTAAGGTAGATGGATGTGCTTTGGCCAAGGAATAGGCCAAGGCAGATGTCCAGAGTGACTCAGCAAGTTTTGTTTACAGGCACATACGTCTCCTTGTTTTATAACCTGTTTGTGTAAGTTCATACTTGGCTTGGAGCCACTATTGTCTGTAGAAGGTATAATTGCCCGGCAGACTCTGTGCACAGAGGCTCATGCATGGAGGCCCGGCTTGGCTCAACATGGCTGGTCATGGCTCTTGTGCAGGCACGCTGGTGCCCAGAGAAAAAGAGAGAGCCAAAGCTGTCCATCTTGCAGACAGACAGGAGGGAGCCAGGACACAGCTAGGCTTGCTTTTGCTCAGAGAGAGAAAGAGTTAAACTGCTGACCCTGAAGGCAGGGGAGAGGCAGCCACGTAACTGTGTGTGGGAGCCACCAGATTAAGCAGCCAAAACAGGATGGACAGTGTAAATGAATTAGCTTGAGTAACTGTGTAAGAGAGCTGCTGCTGAATAAAACCATAAAACCATATTGACATGCCTACTCACCCGCTGAGTGTTCTTTCTGCTCATTAACCCACTCCCCTCGAACTTCAGCATGGGTTGGACCTAGATCCTGGAATCTGACATTGCTTGACCCAAATCTTAGAATTTCTAATTCAGGAAGTCTGGGTGAAGCTCAAAAGTGCATTTCTAACAAGTCTCTGGTAATGCTAATGTTTATGGCCTGGGGATCACAGTTTTTGGAAAAAATGTATCCAAGGAGTCCAACACAATTACATACCACGCTAATTAAGCTTCAGTTTATGCAAACTGTTGTTTGATTAGAAATTTATAGGTTTGAATTTCAAGTCATATCTGATTTTTTAAAAAAAATTATTTCCATAGGTTATTGGGGAGCAGGTGGTATTTGGTTATATGAATATGTTCTTTAGTGATGATTTGTGAGGTTCCGGTGGACCTATTACCCAAGCAGTATACACAAGTGTATTTAGAATTTTGTTTTCAAGTCAATGTTAACAACAGAAACAAAAACCAAACAAAAAACAATGAAAAATGTAAATATTCACCTGAGTAGAACATAATCTTTGGCTGCTTTCTGAATTCATGCTCCATAATTTATTTCAGTCATTTAGAAGTTAACATCTAGTGGTTTTTTTTATTTTGTCTTGTTTTTGGTTTATATGATTTGTTTTGTTTTGCCTAATGACTCTATTATTTATTTGGATTTTTTTTTAATAACTGGCATTTCATGGCTTCATTATTATTGCTTTTATAATAGAATTTCTCTTAAACAACTTTAATGTAACCAACTCACAGAATTAGTCCCCTTTCTTTAGTCCCTCAATAAGACATAATGTCTCTATTGTTTTTTTCCATGTCTATACTGGATAAAAATCACACAAAGGGCAGGAGCTGAGGCAAATGTCAAAATCTGAGTAGTTTAAAATATAGAGTACAGTTTTCAGAAAAATATTATGATTGCCATTGCTTGGTGGCTGCAGTTCTGATTCACAAGTGGGAAGACCCCAGAAAAAAAAAAAGAAGACTCTAGGACTTTACTGGAACTGATGGAAATATCACAGGCTGACATGTGGATCTCATGACCTGAGAACAACAAAGGCAGACACTAGATGCCATTAATTTATATTATTTAAACTATAAAATAGATAAGTCTGTAAGCAATAGTCTATTTCTGAAATAGCGCATAATACTAATTGTAAAACTTACTTTCTCCCCATGTCCTGCTCAGCCACCAATAAAGAAACTACTGAAATTGTTGGAATTTCATTTTCATTTCGTGTACGTGAAAATGTTATTCTCTTAGAATGTTAAAATGTTATAGCCTAAAATTCATTCATTTTATTGTTGGATGAAATGTCATTGTTGGAAGAAATTTCATTCATTGATATGTTCATGCATTTGTCACTGTTCTTTTCTAATTAAAATGCAATCCCTGAACTGTGATAGATTTTTTTAACACTTGTTTTTTTTAATTTGATTAAATATTTCTTTGACTTGAATTCACATTATGCCTTAATTTAGATGAACTGGGATAATGTGTTAACAACTGGACTACTCTGGCATAACTTGTAAGCATGGATGTTCATCAAAAAGATGATTAGCACCTGGGTAAAACTAAGATTATTTCCTTGACACAAATGAATGAAAGAGTTAATGGATGATCTATTTTTCAAAGTGAGACGCTATAAGTGGCTTGAGAGAATCTAAGCAATTTCATGTCGTTTCAATTCTGGCAATGTCAAACGAGCAACCAAGCAAACAGGACTCAAGAATAAAATAAGTCTTGTTTTGGTTATTTGTTTGCATTTAATTTTTCTCAAATTTAGTTGGTTAAAGGTAATTGGCTTCATTCCTCACTTCCTAAACAGGACTGCCTCGTGATCACTAACCATATATTGTCTCTGTAGTTTTGTGGAATATAATACAATTTTTGCAGTTACCTAGAAAATTCTTTTGTGACTTCTAAGGTAAATGTCACTCACTATATAGTAAGAAGTGTCTTTTCCTGTTAGAAACACCATTGAAATTGAAGGCAGATGTTGATCTTCCAGCTTGAAATAACTTTTCATATACACGGAGCCTTCTCATATCCACGTGAAACAATATAAACTATTTTCGCCTCTCTTATGGATTCCAATTCCAGCTCTGTACTCATTTTCATATGCCCTCTGTGACCCATTTTAAATTTCTGCACAATTCTCTGGAAATGAAGAGTCTCAGCTTGCTCACATGAATGTAATAAGGTCATTAATCATATTGAAAATTACTCGCTTACTATGCTTAGGTTAATCCATTTGGTAACATGCTTGAATATTACAAAAACACTCTATGTTAACTACTTTTTTTTCCTGTGGTGATGCTAACTGTTCCATTTCAATGAATAACATGGAAATCTTTTTTCACTGTAACAATTTCATAAATTTGTTAAAGATTTTTCCAAGTTAGAAAAATATATATACAAAGTTTCAAAGAATAAATATTAGTATAATTCAGAAATAAAGTTTTTTATAATTTCAAGTGCATTTAATTTCTTTAGTATTTTATTTACAAAGACCTTTCAAATTATTTCTTTTGATTCTTTAAAAAAATCTAGGAGGAGGAATTTCTAACGTAATTTGTTTTATCAGAAGACTTAGAAAACTTTAGTGATTTACCTAAGCTTATCATGAATGATAATGAATGGACTGGAGCCTATGTATTAAGACTCTAGATCTCAAACTATTTTCTATAATTTATTTATAATTGTAATTTTATTAATGTGTGTTTATTTTGTGCTTCCTGCTTAAAAGAACCTTGTCCATTGTGAATCTCCATCTACCTTAGAATTAGATAATGATTTATTATAGAAAAAAATATAAAAGTATATATTTAGTTTTTGTTATTCCAAATTGACATATTCAAAACAATACTCTAAAATCCAGTTATGCTTTTCAAGCATATCGAGGCTTGAAAACTTCTGTGCATGCAATTCTCTCATTATGTTAATGATATTGGCTATTATTGCTAAGCCAAAATCAGGAGGATGTAGGACATGATATGTGAAGATGAAAAGCAATGCCTTGGTTGTTACTGGTCAATGCCAACCCAGCAAGAAGCACCAGAGTGGGCAAAGAATATCACAATAAAGGGAGGAAGAAGATGCAGCATTTGAGGACTCTGATCCTTTCCTTTTATTCTAGTACCATCCAGACACAAAAACTTACATATACTCCCCCCAATGCACACATATATACAGCATTATCAAACTATAGTAAAATAAGAAATAACTAGTAGAATGTATAATTTTATATACATGAGATATTATAATTTTAATAGTTTATTTTTTAAATTTAGCATAAATACATATGATATACAACATGATGTTTTGAATTACATGTACACTATGGAATGGCTATATGCTTTACCTTATATACTTATACATTTGTGGTAAAAACACATAAAATCTATTCCATCAGCATTTGTATATATGCAATACATTGTTATTAACCATAGTCCTTGTGTTATACAAGGAATCTCTTGAATTTATTGCTCCTGTCCAGTTGTAATTTTGTATCCTTTGGTCAATGTCTCCAAAATCTCACTTTGCATCCCAGATCCTAGCAAACATCATTCTAAACTCTGCTTCTACAACTTCAATTTTTTTTTTTTTTTTTTTTTTTTGCCAAATATAAGTGAGGTCATGTAGTATTTGTCTAACTGTGCTTGGTTTATCTCACTTATAATGAGATTTGATTAGTCACAGTTTTGCAGTTGTCTTATCTGGTCTATTCCATTGGAAGGTTCCTAGTTACATAAGCTTTTTGGCAATTTCTTAATGTTTGCATCAGAGTTTTGTTTTTCTTTAATATAGACATTTACAATAAATAGCTGAAGTTAAGCTTTGCTTATGTTTGCAAACAAAGCAAGGTTGAGGTCACTTATGAGGCGTAATGATTTTGTCTGCTCAGGAATTCTTTAGGCCTGGTATCCATTTTAATTTTCTTTAACAAGTCTTAACAAATTTCTTCATGTAGATGATATGTTGTTATTCCTTTGCATAATGTACAATTGTTGGTTGCGTCTTGTGGCAAATTGCACTATATTTGATAATGTCCCTACAAAATTCATGTCCTTCCTGGAAACTCAGAATGTGACCTTATTTGGAAATAGGGTCATTGCAAATGTAATCAATTAAGATGAGAACATACTGGATTAGTGTAGGTCCTAATTCAATTCATTTGACTGGTGTTTTTGTAGGATAAGAGCAACTTGTACACATACAAACAGAAAGGAGAATGCCACATGAAGACATACATGCAACAGACATACACCGGGGGAATGAGTGTGAAGACAGAGGCTGAGATCACAGGGATGCATCTACAAGCCAATGAACACCAAGGGCTCCTAGAAACCTTTAGGTGCTAAAAGTCAAATTACAGAACCCAGTTCCCTCAGAACCTCCAGTGAGAACCAACACTTCCAATAAGTTGATTTTAGACTTTTAGCCTCCAGAACTGTAAGATAAATGTCCTAGTCCGTTTTCATGCGGCTGATAAAGACAAACCCAAGACTGGGCAATTTACAAAGAAAGGAGTTTAGTTTGACTTGCAGTTCCATGTGGCTGGGGAGGTCTCACAATCGTGGCAGAGGCAAGGATGAGCAAGCCTCATCTTACATGGATGGTGGTAGGCAACCAGAGAGTTTGTGGATGGAAACTCCCACTTTTAAAATCATCAAATCACTTGAGACTCATTCACTATCACAAGAACAGCACAGGAAAGACCTGCCCCTATAATTCAATTACCTCCCACCGGGTCCCTCCCACAACACGTGGGAATTCGAGATGCAATTTGTGTGGTGACACAGCCAAACCATATCAATAAACGGTTGTTTTAAGGCACCAAATTTGTGGTAATTTTGTACAGCAGCCTCTGGAAATTGAATAAACTGTCTTCACACTTTATAAGTGCTAACCAATCACTTTGAAACACATATTCTTCATTAGGGAATATCGTAGGCTAACTCACTCTCCTTTGGATAAAAACAAAACTAATGGAAATGCATGTATCAGACCGTTCATGTCAAAACATTTAAGTTACATGTAGTGTAATAACTTCCCCTAGAGAATTGCTTATTATTTCCTTCAGGATTCCTCTTTTTCAGGAGAAGCTAATGCCAACCCTAGACCAAGAGAGACAGACCATAAGGCTCAGGATAGCCAGTCAAAGCATTTCATCCCCCAGTTGCAATGATGACTGCAAAGGTGTTATATTAGTTTTCTATTGCACAAACTTAGTGGTTTACCACAATATATATTTATTATATTACAGTTCTCAAGGTCTGAAATGTAGGTCTAAAACCAAGGTTAAGTAGTTGAGGCTGCATTACCTTCT
Organism: Colobus angolensis palliatus; assembly: GCF_000951035.1. NCBI lineage: Eukaryota > Metazoa > Chordata > Mammalia > Primates > Cercopithecidae > Colobus > Colobus angolensis. The sequence continues at coordinate 3,300,102 of NW_012115066.1, read as the reverse complement.
GATGGTTCTTTTGCAGAATCTGTCTTCTTCCATTTTAACTTCTAAAGGCTGCCCATATTCCTTGCCTCCTTGCCCTGGCTATCTTCAAAGTGAGCAATGGAGTTTTCTTCATTGCACTACTCTGACTCTTCTGACACCTCCATTCACATTTAAGGATCCTTGTGATTACATTGAGAACAGCTAATAACCCAGGGTACTCTTCCTATTTTAAGGTCAGCTGCTTAGCTACTTTAATTCCATTCACTATTTTAATTTCTCTTTACCATGTAATGGAACATATTCACGGGTTTTAGAAATTCGGATATGGACATCTTTGGGAAGTCATTATTCTGCCTGTAACAATTGATTGGCCTAAATTAGTCCAATTAGACCTATTCTAGGAATGCTGAGCGGAAGACATTGTATCTGTACTGCCGGACAAAAATGGGGAAACACATAGCCCCAGAATTTGCTGACATCCAATCCATCTTAGTGATAAAAGAGGAACCAGACTTATGATCAAGATAATAAAATAAAATTCAAAGGATACAGAAGTGTAAATTAATTTTTAGGTAACATCACTAAGCTACTGTATTAAGTTTCATTTGAAGTTCTCCTTAATTTTAGTATTTTCAAGTATTTTAAATAATAATTTGTCCTTTCCAAAGAGGCAGCTTGAGCCAGGTCTTATAATATGTACAAAAAGTCATCCTATTTCATCCTATTTGATACATTTGTTGTTTTTATAGTTTTTATCTTTAATGTTACTGAGATATATGCTCTCGCTTTTTAAAATTGGTCATTGCTGTCACACAGGAAATTAATAATTTCTAAATGATTATCCTATATAATTATTCTGATTCTAAATAGTGTATCATTTTAGTTTTTTGAAATTTTGGCTGATAACTTTAGAAACTATAAGTAACAATAATTCTGATTGCTTCTTCTCAATATTAATATCTCATTTTTTATATTAGCTAAAATTTTCAAATCTATGCTTCAAGTATTTCATATGTAGTCCTGAGTTCAAAAGTTAAAACATGTGCATAGTTTCTAAGAAAAAAAAATGAAGTCCAGGTTTAAAAATATATTTCCCTTTGAAAAATATGCTATCAAAGAATGTTGATCCTATCAAATATATGTTATCACTTCAAAATCTAAAAATCCACATAATTTTGGCCTTAAAAATAAACCATAAATATTCTACCCTGGAGAGTAAATTATTTTATAACTACATGAGTCAATAGGCCAGGTTAGAAACTGCAGTATGTCAGTCTATGTAAATGCTGAATGAAGTAGCCAGAAAACACATGAAACCAGAGAGTTCAATTGGATGAACTGGGGCTTATAACAATTAACAACTACTGTCATGATATCCATGCTAATTAACTCACCATTATTGATTATTTGATTATTTTTCATTATGAAAGAATAGCCTTCTATTGAAAGTTTGATAAATAATTCGTGAAAACTGATAGTTGGATCTTGAAGTACCAGAGGAAGAGACAGCATTTTTCTTTGTCTTTCAGCTCTACTCATTCAGTCCCGTATTTTTAGTTTCTTGTGTTCTTATGCTCCTCGAATCTCAAAATCCTCACTTCTTTGTATTTAAAAGCCATTTAACGAGCTGTCCCACAACACTTTAAAGCCATCTGCTTTGTTTAAAAACTTCTAAATGAGATATTTATTTATTTTGTTTTTTTTCTGAGCCCAAACAAAGTAAATAACTTTTCCCTAGGATCTTTGTAAAAGTTCTCAGATAAGTTTCTTTCTTAATTCAGATTTCTTTCAGACTTCTAGCAGTTCACATATAGACTCATATGGAGAATCCTGCTTAATGTCTTGTCTGATTCCTCAGCTGAACTGAAGCAGAACACCGAAGACTCCGAGACATTTTCCCTGTGAACAGCCAATCATGCCCTCCTGACTTTTGGTTGCTCCTTTTATTTCTCAGACAAATATTTCATTTCAGCAGTGCTGTGTACTATACACACCTGACCTAGCCATATTCTGATTTTCCTTCTGCTGTCTTTAAAGGCAATGCAGAATATCCTCCCAAAGTACTCAATCGAATGCCAGAAGTACCGTTATTTCAAAAGCATATTTGCCTCCACTCGTTACCTCTGAAATTAGTTATGCTTCTTAAAAACTTTCATAGTCAGAACTAAGAAAAAGAGTTGCTCAGGTGGTAATGTAGTATGATGGCAAGTTGTGTGTATTTTATCAGTTACTAAAAAAGTGTAATAACCAAATAGTATTATTTTCTCCATTGTTTTAAATGCATCACAAAAGAAACCAATTAATTTATATCTATTGGATATTGAAATTAGATACTAGGGAGTTTGTATACATCTGATTAAGTCCACATGTAATATCTATGAATCTCTTTTGAAATTAATGGACTCTAATTAATCTTTGCACTCATTGCCCAGTGAAAGTCGACTGAATCATGAGAAACAGGTTAGAGCAAAGTCTTGCTATATGGAAACTGATCTTTATGCTATATATTTGTATGGTTTTATCTTAATTGCTAATCATAGTAAACTGAAAGTGACTACTGAGGGCACTGAGGGAAGCATTCTAAGCCTGAGGACTAACAGGCTGGAATTTAGTAGGAAAAAACGCTGTGAGACTCCATTTTGCATTTCCATTTTGGGAGAGGAAGGAAAGTCATGGATGCTGTTTATTTGCCATTCGTGGTTAGAGAAAATAAATAGACACTTGGAGTCAGGGTAATGAATAACTAGATACTGGCCCATGGATAAATGGATTTACCTCTGTTTCTTCATCTGTAAAGTAAGGATATTGGAAAAGGCAATTGCTTAATCTTTCTTGCTGCATTTAATTGTCTGACTTCCAATATTTGAAGAAAGAAAAGTTGACTAAACATAAAGCCCTGTAATACACTTTTTCACATCCATTTGTGCCTTTCATGTTTAGTTTAAATATTTATTGGTATGTAATTAAAAATAGCATATAATAAAATTTTCTTAAATAAAGTAGTAAAAGTTGCTAGATATGAAGAACCCCCTACATCAATGACAATCATATGATGCCCACTTTTGGTATGCCTCATTTCCTCTATTTTTAGGTCAGCTGTAGACAGGTATCTACATGTCATTTGATTCTGTTTTTAGAAAGAATAGTCAGTGTCCTTTTTTAAATGTGATATGGGTACATGCATGTGTATCCACAAGCATGTACACATATACACATATGAAATTATTAGCTCTAGAAAGAATCTGCTTAATGGACTCATATTGTTTGCATTTGTGTCCCTGCCTAAATCTCATGTTAGAGTTTTAATATTCAATGTTGGAGGAGGGGCCTGGTGGGAGGTGATTTGGATCATGGAGATGGACTTTCACCTTACTGCTTTCTTGATAGTGAGTTCTAATGAGACATGGTTGTTTAAAAATGTGTAGCATGCTGTTCCTCCTGCTCCAGCCATGTAGGGCATGACTGTTTCCCTTTTGCCTTCCACCATGATTGTAATTTTTTGAGGCTTCTCCAGCCATGCTTCCTGTGTAGCCTGTGGAAACAAGAGCCAATTAAACCTCTTCTTTATAAATTACCCTGTCTCAGGTATTTCATTATAGCATTGTGAGAATGGACTAATACAGTAAATTGGTACCACGAGTGGAACACTGCTACAAAGACACCTGAAAATGTAGATGCAGATTTGGGCAAAGGTTGGAAGATTTGGAGGGATCAGAAGAAGATAAAAAGTTGACAGAAAGTTTGGAACTTTCTAGACATTTGTTAAAATGCTGTGACCAAAAGGCTGAGGAGATCTCAGATGAAATGTGAAACTTACTGGGAACTGGAGTGTATTAGTCAATTCTCACACTGCTATAAAGAAGTACCTGAGACTGAGTAATTTTTGAAGAAAAGAGGTTTAATTGACTCCTAGTTCTTCAGGCTTAACAGGAACCATAACTTGGAGGCCTCAGGAAACTTACAAATGGCAGGAGGTGAAGGGAAAGCAAGCACATCTTACCATGACGGAGCAGGAGGGAGAGGGAGAAGGGGGAAGTGCCATACACTTTTAAAACATAAGATCTTGTGAAAATTTACTCATTTTCATTAGGACAGCAATGAGGAAATCCACCCCCATGATCCAGTCATCTCCCACCATGCTCCTCCTCCAACATATGGGGATTACAATTCAATATGTGATTTGAGTGGGGAGACAGAATCAAACCATGTAATGGAGCAAAGTTTACTTTTGTTGTGCATTAGCAAAGAGGTTGGAGGCATTGTATTCCTGGCCTAGAGATCTGTAGAACTTTGAACTTGAGACTGATAGGGTATCTTGTAGAAGAAATTTCTAAGTAGCATAGCGTTCAAGATGTGGCCTGGCAGCTTCTAACAGTGTACACTTATATGCGTGAGCAAAGAGATGTTCAGAAACTGGAAATCATTTAAAAGTGAAGCAGAGCATAAAAGGTTGAAAAATTTGCAGCCTGACCTTATGGTAGAGAAGAAAAACACATTTTCAGGGGAAGAATTCAAGCTGGCTACCAAAATTTGAATAATTAGAAAGAAGAGGAATGATAATAGCCAAGATAATAGGAAAAATGCCTCAAAGCTATTTCAGGAATCTTCACAGCAGCCCCTCTCATAATAGACCCAAAGGCCTAGGAGAGAAGAATGGTTCCCCTGCCCTGTGCAACCTCAGGATACTTCTCTCTGAGTCCCAGCCACTTCCAGCCTCTGTTGTGGCTAAAAGGGTCCCAAATACATCTCAGGCCACTGCTAGAGAGGATGCAAGACATAAGGCTTGGTGGCTTCCATGTCGTATTAAGCCTGCAAATGCACAGAGGGCAACAGCTAAGGCTTGGGAGCTGATATAGTTTAGCGGTGTTCCCACCCAAAATCTCATCTTGAATTGTAATATACATGGTCTCCATAATCCCCATGTGTCAAGGGAGGGACCAGGTGGAGGTAATTGGATCATGGCGATGTTTTCTACCACCATGACGTTCTTCTGATAGTAAGTGAGTCTCACAAGATCTGATGGTTTCATAAGCATCAGGCATTTTCCCTTTTGGCAGTCATTCAGTCTGTCCTGCCACCCTGTGAAGAAGGTGTCTGCTTATCCTTTGCCTTCTGTCATGATTGTACGTTTCCTGAGGCCTCCCCAGCAATGTGGAGCTGCGATTTAATTTCAGTGAGACAGGGTGTTCTTATCATGGCCAAGTTAACAGTTTTTAACAACAAGGAAACTAATATGATTACTGAATATACTTTCAAACATTTAAAGCCTTTTATGTGCTATTATCTTAATAATCCATCTGAATAACAAAAATGAATGTAGGAGAATTTTCTAAGGTATTCCACTAAACTACCACTTAGACTTATCAATATTACTAACTTTCAAATTATTTATTCCCAATTTTGCACTCCCATAACTCCAACCCTAGCTTATGTCACCATCAATTACTGTATGGACAGTTAATAATTTTCTAGTTGTTCTGCTAACTTATAGTTTTCCTGGAAATCCTATTCACTTTATAGCTTTATGAAGCAAAATTCTGACCATATTACACACTCTGTTTATCAAAAACCACCACATTACCTACAACTTATAGCAAACTTGAATTCACTTCAAGAGTAAATATACATATTTTTAGAGCCTGAAGCTTATAGGTTTAGGATGATCTTAAAATCAGGTATAAATGTATTTTTTGAGAAAAAATAGAAATTCACAAAAAATGCAAATTAAAAAACCTAACAAATATCAAAAATTCTAAAAAATATGTTTATATTTATTAATAAACTATCATATGAAGCTATGACTTATTTTCCATTGACTAGATACTCTTTGCCTTTTTCATTTGACAAAGATTTTGTTACATAGTTTCCCATAGAGAAAATACGAAGATATTTGTCTTTCTTTTAGTATAGTTTTCAAACAGGATTTTGAATGGGAAAAATAGTGCATATTTGGTAGGGTCAAATGTCACGTATACTTGTGAACAAATCTTACCATGCCTAATAGTGCGAGTAAGTAGGGAATGGAAGTTGTGCACACATGACAATATATTAGGATTGTACCCACAAATGTACACATACACATATGCACAGACACACACAACATTTAAATGAATAATGAATATATCTCCAACTCAGTCTCCTTTTATATGGACTTCATAACTTCACCATCACATAATATATCAGGAACTGCAACAGAGGAGAAAATCAGAGTGGAAAAATACACTATTCTAATCAATTGTTATTAAAGATGTTAAACCTTTGTAAATTAACCAAAAAAACCACACAATTTTGTGAATATATTTTTAGGATCCCTCCACTGAGGGACCCTGAATCTAAAATTTCACTCGCAGTATAGAAAAATCTACCTGTGAATAGTCGTGTATTATGAATAATTCAAAGCCTTTTTTTTTCTGCAATAGGGCCTGAAACCAAACTTTCATACATTTCTCTTAATATTCCACTTTGCACATTAATTTTCTTTACTCCCCCTCCAAACAATACTGTTGATCTTCAAAAGTGCTAACTACTTTCAAACCTCTGAAATCAAACCATGCTGTTTGCTTCAGCTGAACATTCTGTCCTGTTTTTCAAGGCCCTCCTCTTTACAATCTATTTTTTTAATTAATGGAGAAAATAATATTTTTATCCCTTGGACACAGAAAGCAAGCCCTTACCAAATTGTTCATTATTATTTAGATCATATTTATTAAATAGATTGTTGTGCATGTATTATTTAATCTCTCCCACACTGGTTTTGAGATCAATTTTTCTTTGAATTCCCCTTAAAGATTTAGGAGATAGTGAACAAGGTTTTAAACCAATGAACACAATATATTCTCCATTCTACTTTACCAGTAATAAAAAATATCTTATGCCCTATAAATTCTGGTTTGAACACATTGTCTTTAACAATAACGAAAAAACCACCAGAAAAGTAAATTAATAAATATTATTTAGTCTATATCTTAAACAAATAGGCAACATATATTTTATTAATATGCACCTTCTCCTAGTTGCCCAGAATTGAAAATAATTTCTTTTTATAATCAAATAGAAAGAAACGTGTGTATCTTAGTGGAATTTCTAATGTATTTCACATATCTGTGTAACAACTGTTATTCAAATACAAAATTAAATGGAAACAGATGAGATAAGAAATTAACTTATGTGTATTTCTAATGGTTTACAGAGCATGACATACTGGGGAGACCACATTTAGATTTTATTTCAATACTTTTCTGCACAATTTCCTCAGATCCCAAGAAAGTGATCCGCAGGGTGGAGAAGCAGATGGAAGGGAAAGACTGTGCGGTGGAGCGTGGTGGAGAGGTTTGACCACACAGCAGAATTGACTCTCCCGAGGGCCTTTTCTCCTAAACTTCATTTTCACTTGAAAGACAACAAATCCGAACAGTGACTTTAGTCTAGGACACCTTCCACTAAGATGCTGAGATTCTATTAGCATTTTTATAGCTGCCCAGTAGACGTTTGCATGAATATGAAGTTAAAGGCTGTTGTAGTCAAATTTTCCCCCAGTAAATCAGACATAACACTTTGATCCAGTACCGTCAGTGTTTAACTGGGCCTATTTAAGATTGTAAAATTGCATTTTTACCTCTAGCTGAGAATCAGAATTGCATTGTTATTTTTTGTTTTTAGTTTGAAAGAAACCATTTTACAAGGGCACAGTACATTTTAAATGTGCTTTCTTTTAACAAAATAAAGGCAGCATTCATTTTGGTAACCCCGTAGAGTAACACAGGTCCTGGAACACATCTTCTTTTCCTTTATAATGAATGCTTAATTTCAAATGTGTATGTTAAATGAAATGTGTCTTCCAAGCTGTGCAGCACAACTTAAAATACCTCCATTCCTTGTCTTTGCTCCTCACCTCTTCGATCTTTTGCTTCATGCCTGGTGGTCTGTAATAAGTGACTTACAGAGATTGGGAGGGGGTCTCAGAATGTCTCAAAGGTAAAGGAAAATGACTTTCTTCACTATTCACTCTTCTCCCAGCTTTGCTGGATAGGAGTCGGGCCTCAACCACACATTTCATTGTTCTAGTTGGTTTCTGCTTCCCCTTTCCTAATTGCTAATTTTTCGTTTCTCTTTTAATCTTGTTACTTCGAGCTATAACGTATGGCTTTACACACAGTTATTTTTTATCTTCAAAGAATCTCATGATCCGACAACTTTCTATCTTTATATTCTTAGCCTGGAATAAGCAGTGTGAGCACTCATGTGGGTATAGGTTATACAACCTTCTAGTGTATTTAGAAGACAAAGAAGTTCAGCCAATACATCGTCCTGGATTAGGAATCAGGAATTTTCAGTTGAGCCTCTAAGCAATTCTTTATTCTCAATGTCCTCCTTCATCCTAGTGTATGTCTTTATGCTCTTTAAAGATCATGACACACAAAACAATATTGTTTTTCCATACCTATGGATCCAAAATGAGAAAACTGCTCTGGAATCATGACATCTTTCTAAAGGATGTGCATGTGAACAGGTGGAATTCATTCAGAGAACTGGCCTGTCAGCCTAGGTGAAACTTTATGAAAGCAACAAATAATTGTCTTCTGTTACGTAATCCACATCTACCTAATCCCTATAGCGTAGTAAAATCATAGCACTGATTTATTCTTCCTTTAGTAATCACGTGAATGGACTACTGCTCAAATACAACATTCGTGATTAGCCTTCTAATGCCCTCCCACAGATATCTCAGGATTCTAATTGTATGTTAAGTGATTGATATGGCCTGACTGTGTCCCCATCCAAATCTCAACTTGAATTGTAGTTCCTATAATCCTCACATGTTATTGTAGGGGCCTGGTGTGAGATAATTGAATCATGGGGCGGTTACTCCCATGCTGCTGTTCTCCTGATAGTGAGTGAGTTCTCACAAAATCTGATAGTTTTATAAAGGGCTTTCTCCTGTTTTGTTCAGCACTTCTCCTTCCTGCCATCATGTGGAGAAGGACATGTTTGTTTCCTCTTCTTCATGATTGTAAGTTTACTGAGTCCTCTCCAGGGATGCTGAACTGTGAGTCAATTAAACTTCTTTTTTTTTTTTTTTTTTATAAATTACCCAGTGTCTTTTATGTCTTCATTAGCAGCATGAGAACGGACTAATACACTTATAGATATAGGAAAGGAAAGTAATAATAACAACAATGGCAACTATTAAAGCAATATTAAAAAGATTTCTCATTAACCTTATTCTTCTAAATGAAATAAAAGAGCATTTGAGGTGAATAGAAAGCTAAGAGCTCAGACTTACCTTCCTTAGCTATCCATTTAGATATATCTTTTAAGAAAACAATATAAAAATGATAACCACAAGAGTCTACAATATAATCTAATCCATCATCAGCCACATTCATTGTAAGAAAGGACCTCTGAATCAAAAGTATGGAAGATTTGGTTGTGAAACAGTAATTCATATTTATGTGCTTTTGAAATACTGCACCCCAGTAGTGGGATTTTGTCTCAGGAACAGGGCTGACAATGCATGCATTAATAATACCATAAACAATATTTCAACCTCTAACAAGTCTCAAACTATGCTTCCTTCTCTGATAACAGTCTCAGTTTTGGTACTGGCAGGTGTGATTGTACTTGACTGTTCCTCACTCTTACCCATAATTAATTGGAGCACTGCTTATACCTGATAAAAATAATTACCAATACTGTTATTTTATCTAATACTTTTGAATTAAGATTAAATGACTCTTTAGCTATACTTGTCCTTCACTTAAACTGGGGTAAAGTGAAACTTGGAACTAAGGCTGCCATTGTTGTGCACCTGTTTTGAAAATAAAATTAGGGGCCAGGCGCTGTGGCTCAAGCTTGTAATCCCAGCACTTTGGGAGGCAGAAACAGGCGGATCACAAGGTCAGGAGATCAAGACCATCCTGGCTAACACGGTGAAACCCTGTCTCTACTAAAAAAATACAAAACAAAACTAGCTGGGCGAGGTGGCGGGCGCCTGTAGTCCCAGCTACTCGGGAGGCTAGGGCAGGAGAATGGCGTAAACCCGGGAGGCGGAGCTTGCAGTGAGCTGACATCAGGCCACTGCGCTCCAGCCTGGGCGACAGAGTGAGACTCCGTCTCAAAAAAAAAAAAAAGAAAAGAAAAGAAAAGAAAATTAGAAGTTAATGAACAAATAAAAACAACCCATGTACCAGTAATTTCATATCAAAAAAAAAATTCTGATGTATCTGTTAAAAATACATCCATTACCTTATTCTTATTATCTTTCATATTCATTTTACTCGAATGGACTTTAGTATGTTAATAGGGGATAAAAGTCTATACCATAATAAAATCAGTTACAAAAGCCATATCTTGTATCCTGACAGTTGTCTAGTCCAAGAAGGCCACAGATACCTTTCTGAATCCTGTTTTATCCATTTCTGGGTAATTTTCTTGCTGTTAGTTAATTTACTTTATTTACTATTTATTTTTTATTTTATTTATTTTATTTATTTATTTTTTGAGACGGAGTCTCGCTCTTTCACCCAGGCTGGAGTGCAGTGACACTGTCTCGGCTCACTGCAACCTCCATCTCCCGGGTTCAAACGATTCTCCTGCCTCAGCCTCCCAAGTAGCTGGGACTACGTGCATGCGACACTATGCCCAGCTAATTTTTGCAGTTTTAGTAGAGATGTGGTTTCACTATGTTGGCCAGGATGGTCTCAATCTCTTGATCTTGTGATCTGCCCACCTCAGCCTCCCAAACTGCTGGAATTACAGGCGTGAGCCACCGCACACAGCCTAGTTTGTTTACTTTAAATCTGGTCATCTGTGGTATATTTTTTCCAATAGAGTACAAAATACAGAAAGAATGTCTAAGTTTGACACAAGTTGTCTCAAATAAAGAGCAATAATAATTTCCTCAATAATTCAGATTTGAGCAAACAAAAATTATAGAAATACTTTGGGCTCCCTGAAGTGCTAAAGGTAAAAATATTCTTAGCACTTTGGATATGAGGATTGTAGAACAGAAAGATGTTTGGAAGTGAGGAGAAAATATTTAGTCAAATCCAGTACCGTATATCTGTCCAAGAGCAGAGGGCTGAGTTGTGATTGAATTAAAATTACTGTTTGGCAAAGTGAGGAATAGTCATTAGCTGAAGTTATACCTGAAATTTGGAATAGTCAGGAAAAGTACTTGAAATTTAGAAAGGCAGGAAGATAAACTAGAAGACAACTTGCAATTACCAAGCTTCTATTTTCAACCAATTGACGTGGTCATATGACTTTCATGTATTTTTACTGATACTTTCAACTGGTTGAAAATAGGAGCTTGGTAATTGCAAGTTGTCAATAGGTTCCTGTCAATAACTTCCACACAGAATCAACTCTGTTTTATCAGGAATCTATTGAGAAGACCCTTGCAGCCTAACTTTTGATAAAGTAACATTGGTTTCAGAAATCTCACCCTTCCAATTTGTCTATATCTCAGTGACAATCCCAGCCTATAGAATAAACTAAATATAGTGACTTTCAAACAAATAGACCCAGATGTACTAAATGCAATTCAAGGAAAATTATGTCTTTTTAGCAATATATAAAACAAATAAATAAGTATGAAATTACTTTAGAGATATATTAGATTAACAAATATTCACAAATGCAATGGTAGTGATTAATGGTATGAGCCCTTGGCACCATATTTGCTACGTTTTATCTTCAGTCCTTGATTTGCCAGTGTATATGAACTTGGGTACATTATTTAACTTATCTGTTCTTATTTCCTCATTTGAAAATATTCCCTATTAAAATTAATTGATTTAATACTCATGAGCCATTTAGCACTGCATATAATATATTTTAGGTACTCAACTGACATTTTAGCTGTTATTATTGAAATTTATTTTAGATATTATTATAGTCTGAAAGTTTGTGTCCCCACCAAATTCATAGGTCGAAATCTTCACTTCAAATATAGTATCAGGAGGTGGGACCTTTAGGGGTGATGATTAGATCATGGGGGCAGAACCCACATGAATGAATTAGTGCTCTTATGAAAGAGGCCCAAGAGAAACCCATTTTCTCTTCTCACATGTGAAGTTAGAGAAAAGAACTATTGATAAGAGAGTGGGCAGTCACCAGGCACAAAATCTGTTGGTGTCTTGATCTTAAACTGCCCAGCCTCTAGAACTGTAAGAAATCATTTTTGTTTGTAAGCTATTCAGTTTATGGTTTTTGTTACAGTAGCCTGAATGAACAAGATAGGTATGCATTTTCATAAGTAAAAATATCAGATATATTATGAAATCTTAATATTCTAGACTTCAGTTTTATATTTACTATGTAGATTAATGGTTTCCTTCTTCTTGTTGTTTTATTTACCCGTATGACACACACATTTTCTAAAAATGTGAAATGTTAAAATTAATCATACCATAATATAATTTTGAATGAGTTATACTGTATTAAAATATCTGGACTTATCTTTACTTACTGACTCATATTTACAATAATTGATATTTTCACAGTTTTTAAATTTCACCATTTTAAAAAGGTAAACTTAGTATTAATATAATTATATAAGCAAATACATCTATATTATATACAAATACATATATAAAATTATATATACTTGCTTTCTAGATCAGGAATTTAAAAAGGAATTGACTTTTTGAAGATATTAAATTATTTGAGATAACTTCAATATGCTTTACAAAGACCAAGCAATATACAGAATTACACCAATGTTGCAGAAATATATCCATTTTTATGTATTCACAATTTTAGAAAAATAATCAATATAAATTAAAATCTCCTTAGAATTAAGGATTCTAAGGATTTTAATAAAAGGATTTATGTTTCATAAATAAATTTATAAAATAAATTATTTAGTTCTGAGATTTATGTGTCAAAATTTTACAATGGAATTTGTACTCATATGTTATTTGAGGCATTATGAATCTCTCTCAACTTCCCAATAAAGTACATATGAAGTTACAAAACCGGAAAAATATGGAAATAAACACCCCAGAAAAAAACACTTTTCAAATATTTTAAAGAATCTAGTTAATATAACTATTAAATATTCAGATAAAAAAATTTTTGAACAAAAATGATGACCTCCTCCCCTTAAAACAGAAAATTATTGAATTTCAAGAAACTGGTAGTAAATGTAGTGACTTCTCCTGTAATGTTCGGCTATTCTGGATAATGTAATAAATGAATAGGGGGCATTTCTCTAGTACATAAAAAGTTATTTCTGAGGCACAGATACATGCATACTCTTCCAAAAATGATCCCTATGCCATTTCCCACTTGCTCCTGGTAGTTATAATATTTTCTTCTACAGCCATTCATACCTTAAAACTTCAGAGATACAATCAACAGAATTCCATAACGGGATAAGTTACAAAAGTCATATCTTGTATCCCGACAGTTGTCTAGTCCAAGAAGATCATAGATACCTTTCTCAATCCTGTTCGTATCCATTTTTGGATAGTTTTCTTGCTATTAGTTAATTTATTTTTTATTTTTTACTTTTATTTTTATTTTTTTGAGATGGCGTCTCACTCTTTTGCCCAGGCTGGAGTGCAGTGGCACGATCTCTGCTCACTGCAACCTCCATCTCCGGGGTTCAAACTATTCTACCGCCTCAGCCTCCCAAGTAGCTGGGACTACATGCATATGCCACCACACCCAGCTAAATTTTGTGTTTAGTAGAGATGGGGTTTCACCATGTTGACCAGGATGAGCTTGATCTCTTGATCTTGTGATCTGCTCACCTCAGCCTCCCAAAGTGCTGGGATTACAGGTGTGAGCCACTGCTCTCAGCCTAGTTTGTGAAATTTAGAAGTTCTCCTGCCAGAAAATGCAGGTGTGTTTTGATAAGTGAGACAGGGAAAAAATAGTGACCAAAAACTTTTCAAATTCTCACCAGTTACATTGTTGTTAGACAATAGAAACTAGGATATAAAACACAAATAAAAATTTAGCCTCCATTTGTAACTCAGGTGCTTTTACTGGTAGGGGAAGAGACAATGGCAATTCCAGCACTTTTGGAAAAACGTACAGTATGAAGGGAAATCCACGCATTTTTTATTGGCAAAAGTTAGCCTACATAACTCTCACCACATATGAGAATAAGTCAATATGTTTAAAATGTGTTTTTAAAAATAAATTACTGAGACATAATAGAAGTTGCAAATTAAAAGGTAGGGAATAATTATGGAAATAATGCTCGAAATGAAATAAAAATAATGTTTAGGAAATATCTTCTTTTTATTCTTATTATAATGCAAAATGTGATCTGTAAATAATTATGTAAGATGTTTAGAGAGACATTTAAATAATAAAAATAAGAGAAAAGCCTCTGCCTTCTGGATTTGATTGCAAAAAGAGATAAGTACGTCTTTTCCCCAAAAATAAGTGTAAAACATGATAAAATTCTCACAAACAATGATTTTAGGTCTTTGGAAAGCAGACAACGCATTGAAAAGCATTTATTTATTAAAAAAACTAACAATTTTAGTTAGAACACTGGGATTCCATAGATTTCTTGTGTAGCGTTCTTCCCAGTCCCCACCACTCAGCTCATTTGGCAAGAACGGCCTTTGCCAGGGCAAGTTTGCTTGTGAAATCTAGTTCTCTTGCCAGAAAATGCAAGCGTGTTTTGGTAAGCGAGACAGGGGAAAAAATAGTGACCTAAAACTTCTCAAATTTAATTTAAAAATATTAATATAAATTTTAAAAATCTCAATGAATCCCCAAAAAGATGACTACAAAGAGATGCGTAATTAGACACATCGTAGCCAAGTATTGAATACCAAAGACAAAAACAAAAGTCTTAAAAGTAATGAGAAGAAAACAAACATCAGTACAGGAAAGTAAATATGATTAACTGACTTCTCAATGGAAAAAAAAAAAAGTGGCTAGAAGGAAGCAGAATGACGTTTCATTTGCTGACAACAAAAAAAATCTTGCAACAACTATACTACATCTGTCAAATTACCTTTCAAAACTAAAAAACAAGTTACTACATTCCCAGAAGAAAAAAGAAGAAAGAAAACCATGAGAAAACACTGCTAGTATACCTGCCCTACAGTAAGAAAAATGCCCTTCAAATCAAAGACATGGACACTAGACAATAGCTTAAACCTACAGCAGGAAATGAAGAGTGGTGGAAATTGTAAATAGGTAGCCATGGAAAATATGTGTTATTTATATTTTGTCTCTTCTTCTCTTAATTACTTTTAAAAAGTAAGGTTGTGTAAAACAAGAATAAGAATACAGCAATATATTTTAACCATGGTGAGATATGTGTGTATATACATATACACACACACACATATAGAGCAATAATGACAGAAAGGATGAAGGAAGAATTGAAGGTATTTATACTGGGATAAAGTTTTTTATGGCATTTAAGTCAATATTAACATGAAGTAGACTATGATAAATTAAGAGGCATTTTTTAGTTACTAGAAAAACCCATAAGAAAATATTTTTTAAATGTAATTTAAAACATGAAAATAAATAAAAACAGTAAAATGGTAGATATAAATCTAGCTATATGAAGTATTACATTAAGTATAACTGGACTAGACACTTTAATAAAAATGTAGAAAAAAACAGAACTTAGTTTTCCTATCTACCTGTACCTGTTGATTCACTATATTTAATAAAACTGTATCGTATATTTCAAGATACACAGGAAAGAGGATCTTAAAAGTTATCACCACAAAGAAATAATAAAAGTGTGAGGTGACAGACACGCTAACTACCCCTAACTTGATTGTTATACAATATATGCATGTACTGTAACCCATAAATAATATACAATTACGTGCCAATTATAAACAAAAAGAATTCAGAAAACGTGCAGAAGATCATCAGACTGGGTGGAAGAGCAAGATTCAACTATATGCTGACTATAAGGGACACATTATAGATTCAAAGGCTTGAGAAGGTAAAAATCATCAGCATAAAAGAAAATACCACGTAAACAACAACCGTACAAGACCATCAATGGTGACGTTAACTCAAATCTATTGTTGAGCTTCCCTGGTGAATTTCTTCACTTCTTTCATTGGACTTTTCACTGTAAAAGCTCCATTTGGTCCTTTTAAAAATGTCTATCTTTTCATTAACACTTTTTGTTTGAAGAGTCGTATCATCATACTTTAATTTTTAAACATAGTTTATTTTGGTTCTTCCAACATAATTATAAAAAGTGCTTTGAAATCTTTCTCTCCTAAGTCCTGCTTTGAAACTTGCTTAATGTGTGGATCTAATAAATCCCAGTTTCTTTTGTGGTAAAAGAGAGAAAATAGCTTTTCTCACAGGGCTGCCATCAGAATTAAACGAGTCAACAAATATAAAATGTTTGGCATGTAATATCTCAATAAAATACTAATTATTGCTATTATTTCTTATCACTAACACCCACACACTTGCTACAGGTATTTGTCAATAACATTGCAAGTTATTCCTTATTACTCTCAAGAGTCTTTAAATTATCAAGTGAAGTCTTAAGACGGGTGAAATAAACGGCAGTCCTGCTTCTTCTCAAGCAACTTTCAACACGTGTGTTTGCCCCACTCCACTTACTGAAAAAGGCACACTGACAAAATTGCTGTTCAAAAACCTTTTATACAAAGCATTGAAAAAGAGCAATTACTGAGTAGGAAGCCTGTTATTATCTCTACTAAGAAAGCCACTTGAAATTTCTCTAGCTGAAGGTTTATTGCCTAATGTCAGCTTTAAAAAAGTAGATGAAGAATTCTCATTTATTGACAATATAACCCAATTAAGATATAACACTAATAATTAAAAAAGATGATTGTAATTTGAAAACTTTCCTGCCTGAATTACAAAGAACTTCCTGAAATGTGTCGTTTCATTTCCAGTATGTAACTTAGTGAAAAAATAATGCTTTTAAACCTTCAATGCTGTATATGAAATAGAAAGCATTAACAAATGAGACAGATCTAGAGAAACAGATCACCAAAAGCAACTTTATGAGATAAGATAAAGAGTTTTGATGTTTCATTCAGGTTGGTGTCTATTTACGAGAGACTCTAAAGAAAAGGGATGGTATCAAAGATTGCGAAGGTCTTTCTTGAGGGTCATATGACTCTCGTATGTGAAAGAACATAGGAGGCCTTTTTCATTTTCAAGAAGACATTCCACTTCCGAAAAGAATGGCACATTTTGATATTCTCCCATTCAAACCAAAACTGTAAGAGATGGTATGTTAAAGAAAAGGAAAAAATCAAGATGTGTCTTGCTTTTCATTTCTAATATGACCAATGCCATAATATCACAAGATCAATTCATCTCTCTACAAAATATGCAAAGGAGGCTGTTTTAGAGAAGGTTTTATGTTTATTTTCTTTTTCTTTGTTGTTTTTCTGTTTTTGTTTTAGAAATACAACATTCAGTCCATAAATGAAACTTTTTTTTTTTTTTTCCTCTCCAGACGCAGTTTCGCTCTTGTTGCCCAGGTTGGAGTACAATGGCGCGATCTCGGATCACTGCAATCTCTGCCTCTCCAGGGTTCAAGCGATTCTCCTGATTCAGCCTCCTCAATAGCTGGGATTACAGGCACCTGCCACTACACCCAGCTAATTTTTGTATTTTTAGTAGAGACGGGGTTTCACTATGTTGGCCAGGCTGGTCTCGACCTCCTTACCTCTTGATCCACCCACCTTGGCCTCCCAAAGTGTTGGGATTACAGGCGTGAGCCACCACGTCTGGCTGAAACATTTTTAATATTGCACTTTAGAGATAAGGAGATAGTACTGATAGGGAAGAAAAGGGGGTGAACAGGTGGGGCACAGAGGGTTTTTAAGGCAGTGAAACTATTTTGTATGATTCTATAATGGTAAATACATGTAATTTTACATTTATCAAATTCCACAGAATGCACAACATAGTGAAGCCTAGTGTAAACTTGGGTGATAATAGTTTGTCAATGTAGGCTCAATATTCTGGTGGAGAACATTAACAATGAGAGAGTCTGTGGATGTTTGGAGTAGGGGATATATGGGAACTCCCTATACTTACCTTTCAATTTTTCTGTAAACCTAAAACTTTTCTAAAAAATAAAATCTATTATAATAAAAAATATTAAATCTAAAAGTGAAGTCAAATTCCAATAAATTCTCGCTCAAAAATTCTCTACAAGCAGAAAAAATTGGTATACAAACTAAGAAGATAACATAAAGAATAAAAGTTGACATAACAAAACTTGACAGAGGAAAACCTGTTTTAAAGAATTCACATTATTCCAATTTATATCTACATTATTGTTGACAACATTAAAACTGTATGTTAATAAGGATGAGGAACAAAAAATAAAAGACAAGATATTAAATAATTGACACGGTTAAGTATACTGAACTTGAAGTTTGAAGTGCTAGTTCTTTGCTATGAATATTCTACATGTCTTTAGGCAAGTCCGTTTCCTTCTCTGGGATTCAGTTTTCTTATCTTCAAAATAAGGGAGTTGAAAGCTTTAACTAAACTAGTGTTTCTTCCAAGGTTTAACTAAAAGAGTAAATATCACAAGGCTCAGAGGGAGGTAGCCTGAAGCACTCATTGCAAGTCCAGATCTCCTGTTTTTTCTTAGAAATTCCTGCCCTGGCACGTATATCATATCTCAACAAAACTCTTTTAAAAATATTTTTGGTAGCACCAATCAGAAGGTTGATTTTTACTCTGCCTTGTCATTTAAAGTAGGTTATTAAATGCTCAATACCTTACTTTCTCCATTAGTAAAACAGTGATAAGTAGTAGTACCTACCTCATGAGGTGATTTTATAATTCACAGTAAGCATTAAAAGCAATAATCTTTTTAATAACAATAATAATTGTTATTATTACAATGTTAGGCTATCATGTCTCAGCTTTTTCTATGAATTGTCTTCTTTCATCCTGCTGTTGTCAAACTTCCTTCACAAAAGTGCTTACCACTCCTGTTTTCTCAAACAATATTTAATAAAATTCTAAAATTAATTTTTGATGAATATTATGTGCTTTTGGATTTCTTACATACAATACACACAAGTGATTTGGACACCATAATCATATTTTTGCTTCCAGAATAGCATTTTTGAGTTGGAAGCAAGGTTAAATTTACTTTTGAAATGAAAATATCAAAAATTTTTGAGTATCAGGAGAGAACAACCAATGTGATGTTAAGGATATAGATGAAAATCAATTTGAATTCTAAACCCTGATATTTCCTTACTTACATATCAATTTGCCAAAAATGTTATGTTGTACTACAAAACATTAATTATCTAGCATTAATTTTCTAAGTTTCTATAATATGTATATCTAACAAATTGAATAACAAAAACATATTTACTATGTACTAATAGGATTATTATATGTAGTATTGAAATGATAGAAACAGTAATAAGTTATATAACCATTTTGAATACTACTTTTGCTCTAAGTAAGAAATAAATTGCTGCCAGGCACAGTGGTTCATGCCAGTAATCCCAGCGCTTTGGCTTGAGGCCAGGAGTTCGAGACCAGCCTGGTCAACATGATGAAACCCAATCTCTACTAAAAATACAAAAAATTAGCCAGGCGTGGTGGTGTGTGCCTGTAATCCCCAGCTACTTAGGAGGCTGAGGCATGAGAATTGTTTGAATCTGGGAGGCAGAGATTGCAGAGAGCCGAGATCTGCTACTGTACTCCTGCCTGGGTGAAAGAACGAGACTCTGTCTCAAAAAAGAAACAAACAAAAGAAATTTTAAAAATAAAAGAAAATACCTGGCTTGGTATCATATTGCAGGCAAATGGGAAAAATATATAGTTATCTACATATTTAAATTCTTTATTTTTAAAGAGTCTGTTAACATCATATACTATCCCTATCAATCTCTATTACTTAATTTTATCTGAGGACTTTCACTTAAGTTTAAGTTGGAATATCAGGAAAATATAATACAGTGAAGTCTCAGAGTGTTGCGGGAAGTCAGAACCCCGAACGGAGGGACTGGCTGAAGCCATGGCAGAAGAATATAAATTGTGAAGATTTCATGGACATTTATTAGTTCCCCAAGTTAATACTTTTATAATTTCTTACGCCTGTCTTTACTGCAATCTCTAAACACAAATTGTGAAGATTTCACGGACACTTATCAATTCCCCAGTCAATACCCTTGTGATTTCTTATGCCTGTCTTTACTTTAATCTCTTAATCCCGTCATCTTCTTCGTAAATTGAGGAGGATGAATATTGCCTCAGGACCCTGTGATGATCGTGTCAACTGCGCAAACTGTTTGTAGAGCATGTGTGTTTGAACAATATGAAATCTGGGCATCTTAAAAAAAAAAAAACAGGATAACACCGATGTTCAGGGAAGAAGAGAGGTAACTTTGAACTGGCCACCAGTGAGCCGGACGGAGCAGAGCTATATTTCTCCTCTTTCAAAAGCAAATAGGAGAAATATCGCTGAATTCTTTTTCTCAGCAAGCAACATCCCTGAGAAAGAGAATGCGCCCTGAAGGTAGGCTTATAGACAGCCCCTTTAAGGCGTGCCGCCTTTTAACGTCAAAGCTGAAGCGATGAAATAAGCCCCGGTCTCCTGTAGCGCTCCCAGGCTTATTAGGAGGAGGAAAAATCTCACCTAATAAATTTTGGTCAGACAGGTTGTCTGCTCTCAAACCCTGTTTCCTGATAAGATGTTATCAATGGCAATGCGTGCCCGAAACTTCATTAGCAATTTTAATTTCCTCATCTGGTAGTCCTATGATCTCACCCTGCCTCCATTTGCCTTGTGATATTTTATTACCTTGTGAAGTATGTGATCTCTGTGACCCACACCTGATTCGTGCACTCCCTCCCCTTTTGAAAATCGCTAATAAAAACTTGCTGGTTTTACGGCTGGCGGAACATCATGGATCCTGCCGACATGTGATGACTCGCCCTGACACCCAGCTTTAAATTTCTCTCTCTTGTGCTCTTTCCCTTTATTTCTCAAACCAGCCGAGACACTTAGGAAATAGAAAAGAACCCACGAAAAACATCGGGAGCAGGTTCTCCTCATATCAGAGATAGAAAACAAGACAGATACGACTTATGATATCCCAGGTTTAAGGGCTAGGAGAGTTTCCAGGCCACAGTGTATGGTGGGAGAATTCAGGCAAAACCAGGCAATCTCCAAAAGTTAAAAACATGGAGCTGGGAGATTGGATACCCAAGCTAGCTACCAGTGATAGTTTTTAGGGCATAGTACAAAAGGGGAGAAATAAGCTCAGGACAAGAACACTGGATGTGTGCAAAGAAATTATCTTGGTTTTCCAGAAGATCACCACACAACCATTACACACATGAGAGAAAACCATCTATAAAAGCTTACATAGGGCCCATCTCAACCTAGCAAGCATATAAAAACCAAGAAAATAGGAAGAAATCCAGTCAATACATACAGACCTGGAAATGGCATATGATAATAGATGAAGATGGTGAACGAGTTCTTATAACAGTCTTTACCTGTACAAGGTTGTAAACGTGAACATGTTAAATAGAGACACATAGAATATAAAGCAAACACTAAGCAAAAATCTAGAGAAAAAAATTATTACTATAATTTAAAAGACAAAGAAAGTTATTAACAGTATATTAGAGAATGGCATGGAAAATATTAGTGAACTGGAAGACATAACAATAGTAATTAACCAAAATTAAACATAGCAAAAAAATAGACAGTGAAAACTGAAAAAGATCAGTGATCTGTGGGAAATTCATGTGGCCTAATGTTATGTCATTGTAGTCCTCTGTGTAGAGGAAGAAATAATGGTAGAAAAGTATCCAAATTTAGTAAATCTATAAATGCACAGATAGTTTACTATAACTGAAAAGTAGCACCAAAAACACCAACCACGATATGCATAAAGGAAGTAACACCAAAGCCTATTATAGTCAAATGGCTAAAAAAAACAGTGATAAAGAATCTTTAAAAGTAAACAAAGAAAAAAAGGTGCATTATGTACCATAAATGAAGGTAATTTTAACAACAGAGCTCTTATCAGAAACAATGCAAGCTAAAAGACAGTGAAACAATATCTTTAAGAGAGTGAAAGAAAAAAAAAGAACCTAGACTCCCATACAGAATTAAAATAAAGTAAAAGTTGTTAATGAAATACAAAAACTCAAATAACATCACATTCAGATCCTGTTTTACAAGAAACATTAACAGGATCCTTCAGTCTGTAAGAAAATAATGTAAAATGAAAATATGGATCTACACTGGTAAATATGTGGGGAAAATATACAAGACAATTTGACTTACTTTCTAAACTTCTTGAAAAGATAATTCTACTCCTTAATGTGTGCTTTGCATAGTGACTTCCTTTATAAGGATGCAGTATGAGTGTGTTGGGAGTAGTAGGAGTATAGAGAGAAACATATACTGCTGGAGTATATGTGGAGAAAACTGACAAACACTACTTCAGCCTAGCAATGAAGTTCAACATATACAGTCATAAGTCACGTTGATTATGATGGAAACAGCATTTTATTTCTTTTGCCTTCTTTTCTATAGTCAGTAGCCCTAGTATAGTCATGGAAAAAAATCAGACAATTTTAATAAAGAGTGAACCTACAATATAGCTGTTGAGTACTCCTCAGAGCTATCAAGGTTACCAAAAACAAGAAAGCCTGACAGGCTACTACAGCCATTTATAAACATTACAAGGAAATGGTGTGTGGTACCCTGGATGGGATTCCAGCACACACAAAAAAGGCCATCCAGTAAAAACTAAAAATACATAAATATTGACCTTAGTTAATGATAATGTGCCAATATTGGTTTCTTAATTGTAATAAGTCTACAATATTAATTCAATATATTGTTAATAAGGAAAGTTGTATGCATGGGTTTTAGAGATGTATGAGAATTCTCTTTGCTATCTGCTCATTTTTTCTTTAAATTTTAAACCATTATAAAAATAAAACCTTAAAATAAAAATGTAATGAACTGTTTAATGCAAAAACAATAACCAATAATGTGAGCTTTATATGTCAACGTAAAATGTAAATAATAGAATGCAAATCAAGAAGTAAAACATGCAAGTATAATATCATAAGGTTTTATATTTATAGGTAAAGTGGCTTAATATTTCTTGAAAGTAAACTGAGAAAATTTAAAGTTATACTCAATAATACATAAAGTAACCACTATAAAAACTGTAAAGAAGTATAGGTAATAATATAACAAAATAGACAAAATTGAATCATAAAATATACTAAAATTCAAAGGAAAGCAGAAAAATAAGAAAAGAAAACCAGAAAACAAATAGTAATACAGGAATTTAAAACAAAAAACTATTAATAATCACATCAAATGTAACTGCTCTTAACACTCCAGTTAAAACTTAGAGATTATTAGAGTACATAAAAAAGGAAAACTCAACTATATGGAGCCTAAAAAAACAATAAAAATGACACATATTGCTTAAATGCAAAAAGATGAAAAATATGCCATTTCAAACTAGTCAGAGAGAACTGGAACAGCAATAATAATATCATACAAAGCCAATTTCTAAGCAAAGAATATTACCAAGATTAAGAGTGTCATTTTGTAGACACAAAGGGGTTAATTCATAAAAAGTATATTGTAATTATAAACTTTTATGCACCTGATAACAGAGGATCAAAATAAATGTATCAGCAATTGCTAGTACGTTAAGGACAAATACGTGTCTGCTATTACGCAGATATTTTATATCCCTTTTACAATAACTAATAAGGAAGAAAACTGAAATGCAGTGAGGATGTAGAAGACACAAACACTACTATCCATCCTGATCAAATTGATATTTATAGAACACTCCACCCAACACCAGCAGAATGAGCATCCTTTTCAGTTGTATACAGCATATTCCCCCAAAAACAACAGAATGTGCATTCTTTTCAATTGTATACAGAATATTACCCAACCTGGACTGCATTCTGTGCTGTTTACAAGTCCTACCAAATCTAAAAGGATTCAAAATGTATAAAGTATGGAATTAAACAGTGGAATTAAATTATAAATTCAACAGTAATATAGTATCTGGGAAAATTCAAATATAAAAGCTAAACAATACAATGACTCTTGGATTGCAGGAGAAATAAAAATGGAATTTATGATATTTTTCTGTATTTTGAACTAAAAGAAAATGGAAACAGTCCCACAATTTGTAGAGGTTAGTTAATGCAGTACTAAAGGAAAAAATTATAGCACTTAATACCTATAATAAAAAAAGATATAAGGCCTCAAGTTAATGACCGTATGTTCAACTGTAATGAACTAGAAAACAAATGTAAAGGAAAACCAAAGTAAGCAGAAGAAAGGATATAATACAAATAAGAGTAAATATCCACAAAATTACAAACAGCTATAGGATAAAACTTTTTGGAAATGATTGACATTTTCATAATATGAATGATGGTGGTTATTTTGAGGATGTTTACATATGCCAAAAATTATTTAATTATTTACTTAACTTTTGTTCATTTTTTCTTATGTTGATTTTGCATCAGTAAGCCTCTAAAATGACCATGACATTATTTGTTTAAAGTCCTTTTTACTTAATATCTTAGTATCTGGTTTACTCCATAATTCCATGGCCTTACAACATCTAGTGATTCTATGGAGAAGATTGAAAATAAATTTAATTATTGCTGATTTTAGGTATTTTTTTACTCTGAACATTTTAGTATGTTAGAAAATATTCTATGAGTATCTCACAATTCTGCACACACTGTATGTTCTCTTTTTCAGACTATTTTCAAAAGCCTATATAGACCGAACAGTCTTGGAACACAGATATGGGTGCCTCCCCATGGAGCAAAAAACAAGCATGTTTACTGCCCATCATAAGAAACAGAAGTTTTCATTGATCACCAGTTTTCCATATAGTACAATGCACCATGTGCAGGCACCATCCTGTTGAAAGGGGTGAGGGACAAAAATAAATAAAACAATATGTCAAATTTATGTCCCCTTTGTCTAACCCAGCAGTGTCATGTCTATTTCCAGCCTCCATGAAAAATGTCAGCATGGTAACATGTTAGCTTGCAAGTAAACTAAAATCTCAGACTCTTCATTTTTTTTTATTAATTGACAGATAAAATTGTATGTATTTACCACATACAGCTTATTACTTTGAAACATACATAAAATGTGGAATGACCAAATCTTGCAAATTAGCATATGTGCTACCTCACATAGTTATCATTTTGTGAGAAGACTTAATATCTACTCTCTTAGCATTACTCAAGAATACAATATATTGCAAACTACTATCATCACGTTGAACAATAGATCTCATGAATTTATCTCTCCTATCTGACTGAAATTTTATATCCTTTGACTAACATCCTCCTAATCTCCCTCAAATACCCAGTCCCTGGTGACTACTGTTCTACTTTCTGCTTTTATGAAATCAACTAATTTTGATTCCATATATGAGTGGTATTATGTGGTATTTGTCTTTCTGTGTCTGGCATATTTCATTTAACATAACATCCTCTAGTTTCATCTATATTTTCACATATGACAGGATATTCTTTATTTTTATGGCTGAATAGTACTCCATTCTGTATGCATACCACATTTTGTATCCATTGATGGACATGTGAGATGTTTTTCTTTTATCAGGTAAGTTAGATACACTATTTTCCTCTCTGCTTCTTGCCGAAATGATGTTGATAATATGCAGGTATCCCAGCTCTTAGTGGTTTACACCCATCAGTTTATAATTTGGGTTTTATGAGGATACCCTCTCACCTAGGGTCTTAGTGCATTCCAGCTGTTATAATGAACTACTACAGACTAGGTGCTTTTAAGCAACATAAATTTATTTTGCATAGCTCTGGAGGTTGGGAAGTCCAAAATCAAGGTATGGACAGATTCCATGTGTAGTGAGGACTGCCATCCTGATTTATATTCAGTGGTGTTTTTGCTATAGTCTCACATGATGGAAACTGTGAGGGAGCTCTCTGGGGCTGCTCTTATAAGGGCACTATACCCCTTCATGTGGACTTTACCCTCATGACCTAATCACCTCCCAAAAGTCCCACCTCCAATCTCACATTGGGGGTAAGACTTCAATATATGAATTTCGGAGAAACAAAAACACTCAGACCATAGCATCTAATTTTTTTATAAATGTGTGTGTATTTGTGTGTTTCTTTTTATGTGTGCTTTGCTACTTAGGTAATCTGTATGATTTGCAAAGAAATTGATATGGGGAAATTTCCTTCTGAGGTATTTGAAGTACAAAGTCAGAAATAGGAAATGAGGAACAAGGAAGATAGATACCTTTCTTGAAGTCTAGTTTATATGGGCTATGGGACCAGGACTGTTTTGTATTTGAGAGAACTCCAAGGAAGTACTTTTCTGTGTCGGGGGGTGGTGAGGGAAGAAGTATTAGTTTCTCCATAAAAATGAAGAGACATTCAGAGTCTTGACTTTATAGAAGAATTTGCTAATGTCATTCTGAGAGTGCCTATTATAATAGCACACCATATTTGAAAGCAGGGGAGATTAGGAATGGAATGAAAGCATGGAACATACAGTGTGATGTTTAGATAAGCAGTCATTCATGATTTTCTTGAATTCAGTTGTCCCACAGTATATGCAGGAAATTTTTTTCCAGGACTCCCGTGTTCGCCAAAATCTGCACATTTAGGGCCTTTCTCCTAAAAGAAACAACCCAAGTTTTAAGTGGAAAAAGATGCAAGGTGTGAAAGACCATTCAGAAGATTTTAGAGAAGTTTGGGCAAGACAGGTAAGTACTTCAGTTTACTTGGGTGGGGAGAGATGGCAAAAAGCGCACAAATTTGAAAGTTGTCATGAGGTAAAACTAACATAACTCAGTGCGTGGGATATTGGGGAAAGGGAAAGAAAATCTTTGGTAAGAGTGAACTCCAATGGGTTGAGTCTACTTATCTGCAAGTCCTGCAGGCAACCCTACAGAATCCATGTATATGAAAATTGACCCTCTGTGTACACAGATTGTATTCTATGAACACCGAATACCACGTTTGGTTGAAAAAATAAACCAAAAAACCCCTACATTTAAATGGACCCATGCAGTTCAAACCTGTGTTGTTTAAGGGTCAACTGTAATGGAATAACTTATGATGACTAAGGTCAATGAATCTGTAAGGCATTATGGATTTATTCCTGAATTTTGAAAGACAAGCCTAAACCAGAATTAAATGTTACAATGACATAAAAATTATTTTAAAATGGATTTATTTAGTCTAGCAGAAACTGCTCATTTAGATTATGGTTTTATTGAGCTATCACTCAATAGCATGTAAGCTACATAAAGGAATTAAAAATACGATTAGTAAACATCATATATTATTTAGAACTTAATATTTCCTCAAACTAGGGTTTGTTTTAGAGCTTAGATATATAAAGCCCCTCTCTAAAGATTAACTGTTTTTTCCACAACAAAGAAAGACTTTATGTATCGAAACAGTGATTGTTGAAGATTATTGTTTCCCACATACCTTATGGAAAAGACAGCTGTGTGGCTATCATTTCTTGGCTTGGATCGGAGTTTGTGTGTGTATATAATTGTCTTCTTGTTGTTGTCAATATTGTTGTTTCTTCGTCTCTTCTTTGGTTCTAAGATGAACAGAAAATATACACATGTGCCAGTACTTTTTGTCCATAACAGATTTATTGGTGTCCATTTATCATCACATTGCAACTCTGGGCTGGTAGCACAAGATAAATGGAGCTATTCAGTCTTTTTCTTTTCCTTTGTTGCTTGTCAGCTTCTCAGAGTGGAAGGAATGATGGTGGCAAAATTAAGCAATGGAAACACAATATAGAAAGTCCTTCCAGGTGAAGTTCAAGTTGCAATAACTTTATCATCAGGGACTTTTTCCCATATTCTGTTCTAAGGGAACTTGAAATCGAAGTCAAATAGCTATCTGTAAATCTAGACAGCACAACAGGTCTGGATGAACCTTGGATGCTTGTGCCACAGATTAGAATAAATCTAAGGTGTTTTCTGTTTGTTTTTACTCTCATGAAGTGACAGGAATATGCAAAATTGAGAATTTTTTTCTTCATAAGAAGAGTTTCTACCCTTAATAACTTATGTGCCTAACATTATATTGAGTATTTAGAACATTATACAAAACATTTTTAAAAAATGATTATATTAAGATGTCCCCCTATTTGTTTTAGAAATGCTAGATGCCCAGGGAAAATAAGTCTTTGGAAACTGTAAACTCTGATGAGTTGAGTCTAGTTATCTGCAGATGAAAAAATTTTAGTGATTATAGCTATTGCCAGTTTTAAGAAAAACAGACACTGAAAGTAGATGTACATTAAGTACTTCTCAAATTTGAGACAATCAGATCACAAAATCAGTTAATGTGATCATAAATATGAATTTACGTAAGAGGAAATTAAGTTCCTTACATTATATGTTAATTTTTCATTTTATCTATAATTGTGCTGTATCTAAAATTTTTTCCTATCTCCCCCCAAAAATTCAATAAAAAATGAAAATGTTAGGAAAATTTTTTCAGATGAGTAGCTTCATATAAATATCATAAAGACTGAAACTGTCAATGGAAAGTTATGGATTATGTATTTATACACACACACACACACACACACACATTTACTTCCCTTTCTTCCTTTGTCTTGCCCAGTTTTATTTATGAGATAGACTAAGACTATGATATCTTTCTGATAAGATTTAAATATAGGGCACCTTGCTCCATTGAAAACAATTTTATGATCTCTTATACCAGGAATCAACCTAAAAAATACTTCCTTAACAATCATAAAGTGAGTTTTTCTTTTATATTTATGTGTTAGATAACAAGTGGCACCAGCCTATATAAGCATCCCATCATTTTAAAACATAAATGAGTACCAAACAAAATTGTGCAGGTAAATAAAATTAAAATGTTTTTAGATCAATTGAGTGCCTTCTCAACAATTACACTGGGTACATACGATGTCTTAGGAACTCTTCTAAGTGGTAGGAATATAGAGTAAACACAAGAGAAAAAAAATTCAGGGCCTAATGAAGCTTAGTTTTAAAAAATATTATTTCTAGTACATAAGTTAGTCTCATAGATTAAATTAGATGTTGCTATGTAATAGCAATAACTTTGTATTTCTGGTACTATCTGATGCGTATGTTGCTAATACAGATGGGTTTTCATTTATTGAGTTATTCAGTTATTGAACTTATATGTATGTTAGCAACATACAGCAGTCTATGAGAATATAAGAATGAACAAGATTGGAACAGTACTCACCTTGGGCCCACTAAAGAAGATTTGCACTGAGTAAACAATTAAAATATGAAGTCAAGAGAAATGTGGAGGATGCCCTAAAAGTCACAGAGAGGACTTAACTTAGAATAAAGTTACAGAAAATTTTCACCAAATACATTAAATGTAGGCAGAAACCTGTTGGATCAGTTACAGACATCCCAATGAGGGAAGGAGAATATCCAAAGGCATTGGGGTAGGGTGTGCTTGGTGTAGAAGAGCATGAAGAAAAAAATTATTCAAGGTATGAAACTTTCCAATAATAACAAAACAACGTGTGTTTGAGGTGATGGATATACTAAATACCCTGATTTGATCTTTATACATTCTATGAATGTATCAAAATATATGTACCTCATACATATGTACAAATATGAATCAGTTAAACATAAAAATAAATTTTAAAAATATAAATCAATGTAAAACTATTTTTGGTTGTATAACTAGATTGCTCTCACACTAATATACTAAAATAATAACAGTTAATTCTATCCTCATGTATATAAACTGCAAGGTATCTAAGATATCAAATGAAAGCTGATATCATGAAAGTCCCAAGTTAAAAATATCTAGTAACATATCACAATGAAAATATTTAAAATATTCAGAAACTAGAATGACTTTTTAAAAATTCTAATAAATTAGAAGGTATACTAAGATACTCAGCAAGATATTTCATCTGTAAAATAAGAACACACACACACACACACACATACACATACACAAATGAGAAAACAAGAAAAAGTTTCTGACAAATATAAGTTCAAACTTCTGTAGTTTAAACTTTTAAAATTCTTTATATCAATGCAAAAACGCACAAAAATACAGTGTTAATTGTTTACTACCAATGTAGTGATCTGCAAGAAAATGTAAAGTTTTCTCCCATAAAGACATAATTTTATGGAGGAAAGTCCAAGTGATCCATCTGCCATCTGTATGATATGAATTATACAATGAAAGAATAATTGTAATAATTATAAAATGGAAGAATATTTCAATAATTTAAAATTAAGGAACAAATTACTAACGATATAATAGAAAAAACTTTCCCTGAACTAACGATTACATATTATATTAAATATGACCACTAAATGCTAAGAAACATGAACAAAAATTAAGTCATACATTCTGATTGAGTTTAAAAATATCAAGAACAATGCAAAACATTCTAAACATTTCCTAAGAAATAGAAAGGGCCCCTACTAGAAACAACTAGGTAACAAACATGATTACTTATCATGTCAAGTTCAACTGGATTAATGTTACATATGAATCAAATAAGACCTAGAGTCACAACAAATTCTAGTGTCAAAATTGACAAGCACTAAGTCTTTTGCATTTTGAAAATCTCTTCATTGTTTATTGGTTATTTCAGACAATATTACCACCACCAAATACCATATTGGATTATACTGGCAACTCCAGAAAAAAAAAAAATCAATTCATGGATGAATTTAGTAAATAAACCCTAAGGATTCAAAAGAGAGTTACTGGGTTTCTAAAAACTCTGTATTGCTTAACATAAACACAAATTTTACTTTATTCAAATTATTGTTAATTCAGCAAGCAAAGTTAAGTAGGTTACTATTGCGAAAAAGAAAGTATAACTTTTATCTTTGTTTGCAAATAGTTATCATTATGACAAATAAAGAACGCCCTCAGAGAACAGATTGTATCTTAGTGTAATGTGGATTATTGTGTAGTTCTAAGATAGTACATATATTACTAATGCAGACTTTTTGTTTTTAAAATAACACCATGTGTTATCTTAGACAACAAGTTATAATTGTTCTGAATTAATGTAACATTACCCAAACAACTAGAAAGACAAAGAGCTCTTGTCATGCATTAAAGTGGTTCTAAGCATATATTTGAACTAAATATGCCTCCCTAAAGGAGAATTGGCAAGAAGCAGAAGACTAATATCTTAATTCTTGCTGTGTTGCTAAACATATCTTATACCTCAGCTAGCCTCCATTTGCCTCATTTTTGATATAATAAGTAGGAATAATGAAAAGATTCTATATCTGACAAAATTTCTAGATAATTTATAGAACTGATTTCATTACAATCTTCATGTTAAAAGGAACAGGGATATTTTCCAAGCTACTTTAAAAGCAGGGTTAGGGGAATAATTATCATGAGGATTCCCAATGATGGTAGTTGAAGTCACTGAGAATTGAGGTAGATGTAAAGAGGCAATTTTTCCATTCTGTGTTCTTATTTCCATGGTCTTTCTCCAATGGCATTTCTGTTTCTCTTTGAATGTGCATTCCCTCTTTTCCCTTCCAATAAGTGTCGTTATTTTTTCTCATAACTTTACCTTATACATTTTCTTTATGTTCTTACTTTTCCTTGAATTGTTTTCTTTTAATTTCAATTTCTACCCATTTGCTTCAAGTTTCCCAATTCCTATTTACAAGTAACTTGGCTATCTCATAAAGGATCTGCCCTCATATAAGATGTCCTCTCTCCAGTAAAATGGGATCATGTGGCACAAAACATCATCAGGTACATCTATGAAACAGAACGAAGGATATTAGAGGCTAGGAAGGTTAGGAGGAAGTGGGGGTGGGTGGAGGATATAGGGAGTAATTTGTTGAATGATACAATATTACAGATAGATAGGCGGAATAAATTCTGGTGTTCTATGACACTGTAGAATGACTCTAGCTAACAAAAATATGTAGTTCCAAATAGCTAGAAGGAGGATATGGAATTTTCCTAACACAAAGAAATGATAAATGTTTAAGATGATGGATATGCTAATAACCCTGATCTGATCACTATACATTATATGTATCACAACATCACTATGTACAATTATTATGTCAATTAAGAAATGAAAACTAAAACTAAAAATAATAAAAACACCAAATAGAAAAACAACAACAAAAAACCCAGAATCACCAACAACAAACATGTTCATGTAGGCAGCATAGCACCAGGGAAGAGCAAAGTGATGGGCAGATACTTATTGAAAATCAATGAAGTATTGTACCATAGAAGAGATTGTCATACTGATTATGACTGGCATTCTTAGGAGAAAAACAGGAAGGCATTTTGAAGTTTTTGAACAATTTCAATAAGCGTTCTGAACCCCACAAAAAGTTGTATGCTTATTTATTTATGCTCATTTATTTGACAGCTGTCTTCTTTGCCCCAACTCTCACTGCCTAACACATTACATGGCACATAGTTTATACTGAATAAATAATTGACTATTTTTTTAAATAACTGCTTTGCCATTAAAGCTTCCAAGCATAGTTCCTTGTGTTATTTTTAAACAACGACACTTTGAAACTTCATTTGTTTCCATATCTAGTCAATAAAAATAATGATAAAAGCCTGAGGAAGAAACTAAGAAAATATTTTATGCAATTATTTAATATTTTCTTCCATAATTCTCCAATCTGCAGAACCTAGGAAATATGTCAATTACCCTAGACACTATTTCATAAGTGTTTTTATTTATTTTATATAAATGTATTGTTCGAATCACAAACCTAAACAAAAGGAGGAGGAGGAGGAAGAGAAGACATGCTTCTCCTTTGAACCATTCCCATCCCCACTCACAGAGGACAAATCACATAAAGATTTCCTGAAATCATTAGGGGCATTCCGGACCTCAGTTTTCCTACGTTTTTAGTCTGCTGCATGATCTATCATCCCACTCCTAAGGGAAAAGAAATGTTTCTGTGAATGCAACCTTTCATTTCTAAGAGTTGTGGATGTAAATTGACAACCTTGCTTTCTTCATGTGAGTTTTCTTTTTTTTCTTAATTAGCACTCTGTTTCTGAAAAAAAAATATTTTGTTGTTTCTAGAGGAATTTTTCACGAGATGGATACTCATAACTGCTTCATAAAAAGAACCAAATACATGAAGGTCTTTTAGGCTTCTCTAGCTAAAAATCACTTGGGTCATATAGGACTTTATTCACATGCCAGCACCATCAATATTTTTGAAGCCATTTTATCAATTGGTTCTGACAACTGCAGCTAGAATATCAATGTCATAGTAAGTCAAAATCATCTTAATTCATGCCATTGCTTTTAAGATCATTATATATGATTTACTTTCTTGGAGAAATAATGATTTTTCACATGTGTATGAGATTTGCAATATTAAAAATTGTGCAAAATTTAATACAACCTAGGCTAAAGCCAGTAATGAATTTGAAAACCTATTTACTGTTTAAGTATTTCAAAATTTGCTATCTAAAAAAATAGATATTGAACTCTAGGTCTATCTAAAATGGGCTCAATATATTATCTGAGAAAAATAAAACAGGAGGATACTTCAAGCATGGCTAAAATAATTCATAAACTGTGTTCTTACCTAACACAGGATTGCTAGATATTTGTTATAACACAGAAGCAGAAATTTACATTTGGATATCAAGAGCCACCATTTGCTGAACAACCCTCATGTGCTGCAATTGCAGTAAGTGCTTTATATTATGCCTTGCTTGTTTTGAAAACTAGGTGTGTTGATCATCTGAGTTGAAAAGTACAGAATCCACTCTATCTGCAATATCAGGAACAGATTCATTAAAGAGTTTTAGAAGTCTCCCAGAATTGTTGGCAAGGCTGAGCCTGCAGGAAAACACTCAAGCTTGGTGGGACCTAATTAATAAGTTAACTTCTGCTGAGGACCTCAGGACCAGGTTGCCTCCAGCAACGTCTCTGACAGCACAATGGATGCATATTCCATCAGCAGCTCATTTTCAAATCAATGTCTTGTGTGAATGCATGTGCTTAATAGAACTTAGATTACTCTAGTTGCAAGGAAAGCTGAATGCTGTTTCTATTTCTTTAATGTTACATCATTATTTTATATCTTACCTTAGGATTGTAAGATTCATAAAATCAAGACACACTGAAATCACACAATTGTAGTAAAAGGATTTTGATTAGCCAAGAATCATAAGTGCCCACTGGAGCAGGTACTGAAACTTCCATTCCTCATATAAGAAAACAGATTCACAGGTTAAATAATTCAATCAAATCCAAATTGCTCCTAACTTTTTGATGAAATAATCATTGTGTCTGGCTAACATTTTTAACTTATCATGTCAGTGCCCATTTAAGAATCCCAATAAAAATAGATTGATGAAACACTAAAGTCAATTTGGTATTCATTTAACTTTAAATAAAATATTTTTCTGCATTAAGAAATTAGTTAGTATTTTCAAAATCCAAACAAATGGACAGATAACATTCAATATCAGGTAAAAGGAACATAAAGTGATGTAAAGATTAAGAGCAGAGATTTAAGAATCAAATTGCCTGGATTGTCTTATTTTGCTTTTTGTTATTTTAAATTTTAAATTTTTGTGGTATTTTGCTTTTATTTGATATAATAACTTTTACAAATTACCTAAGCATTTTGTTCTTTAGTTTCCTCATCTGTAAAATGTGAAACAAATAGTATATAGATGAAATACATTTTAATTTTAAAATTTAAAAACACTTTTGTGAAATTATTTATAGTAGTTCTGGATGTGTAGTGAGTTTTAAGTTAATGCTGTTATGGGTAGGGTGCCAAATGCAGCAGAAATGAGGTGGGGATTTGAGCTGGAACAAACTGTCTTAAGTATAGATAATCAGCATGTCTTTTCTGAAGATAATTTGAAAGCCTTCATAAAACCAACTAAAAATCAGTCTGCCTTTGAACACGTTTTTTCCTCTGTCCTGAAAACTTTATTCCTGGCTCTTTGTATGTTTCCGACTTCTTCAAGATTCATTTCAAGTGACTGTCACTGTTCAGCCTACCTTGGCTTTAATGGGAAAATATAGCTATTTCTTTCCTCTGCCACTATATAGCCATATATCTTATAGATGCATCTTTAAAGTATGTAGTTATTGCATTTAAGTTAACCCATTATTTATCTTTATATCAGTGAAGCAATACTCTTGATACAATCTTTATCATTGTATCATTGTTCCTAGCATAATGCTAAGCACATGTGTGGTAAGTGCTTACCAAATATTTGTAGAAGGAATGTATGAACCCATCAGTAAACCCAGTCAAAAAATTAATTTCAAATTATCATGTGAGCTTAATTTCTTATACCAAATGTTTAACAGCATGTTATAATGGAAGAAACAGTCAAAGGTCTGATTTTGGCATCCTGGTCACATGATCTTGTGCAAGTTATTACGGGTTTTTTTTTGGATTGTTTGTTTCCTCAGCTACAAATAAATAAAATGAAGAATTCTTACCTCAAGGAGATATGAGAAGTGAAATAAAATATATTAGAAGTCAAAATATGACTTGGTAACTGGTAAAGTGCTGTGCAAATGTTAGTTGTTATATTAAAATTGATTTAAATTATAAAAGAATACATCTTGACGAGTTACTAATACCTTTAAATAGCCAATAATGTATTTATATTGTGCACCTCTGAAATACAGTAAGCAAAGCTAGTTAAAAGCTACCTGAAATCAAGAAATCATTATTTGGGTGGGAAATGTTCATTAAAAATTTGATTCTAAGTGAAACTTACCAAAATGGCAAATACATTTTTCCTTTTTCTCATGTGAGAATTCAAGGCTGTTGAAGTATTACTTGTTACATATACTGAAAAATGGAATTAATAAAATCCATTTTCACTGCTCACAGCAAAACCTTACCTATTTTAAGAAACTTACCATGGATTATTTTTTTAATGAACTTTTCTTCTTTTTTTAAGATGGAATCTCACTTTGTCTCTCAGCTAGAGTGCAGTGGCATGATCTTGACTCACTGCAACTTCTGCCTCCCAGTTTCAAGTGATTCTCCTGCCTCAGTCTCTTGAGTAGCTAGGATTACAGATGCACCACCACGCCTCTAATTTTTGTATGTTTTAGTAGAGATAGTGTTTCACCGTGTTGGCCAGACTGGTCTTGAGCTCCTGAATTCAAGCGATCCGTCTACCTCGGTCTCCTAAAATGCTGGATTTACAGGAGTGAGCAACTGCACCCAGCCAGCATTTTGTTTCTAAGACAATATGCAACAAGTAATTTATAATGTAAATAATTTTTTATGGCATATACTGGAGATGTTATATCAAAGAGAAAACAGAAAAAATTAAGATGATAGAAAATATTCTTCTTTAAGTGTTGTTATATACAACTCACTAATACTTATCTTACCATCCAGTGCAATTATAGATATTATTATCATTCAATTTGTGGGGAAAAGAAAGAGAGATCAGACTGTTACTGTGTCTATATAGAAAGAAGTAGACATAAGAGACTCCATTTTGTTCTGTATTTGAGATGCTGTTAATCTGTGACCCTACCCCCAACCTTGTCCTTGCAAGAGACGTGTGCTGTGGTGACTCAAGGTTGAAATGATTTTGAGCTGTGCAGGGTGTGCTTTGTTAAACAAGTGCCTGAAGGCAGTATGCTTGTGAAAAGTCATCACCATTCTCTTAATCTCAAGTACCCAGGGATAGGTACACTGCCAAAGGTCGCAGGGACCTCTGCCTAGGACAGCTAGGTATTTCCAAGGTTTCTCCCCATGTGATAGTCTGTGATATGGCCTCGTGGGAAGGGAAAGACCTAATCGTCCCCCAGCCTGACACCCATGAAGGGTCTGTGCTGAAGAGGACTAGTATAAGAGGAAAGAAAGCCTCTTGGCAGTTGAAATAGAGAAAAGCATCTGTCTCCTGCCCGTCCCTGGGCAATGGAACATCTCGGTGTAAAACCGATTGTATGCTCTGTTTACTAAGAAAGGAGAAAACTGCCTTAGGGTGAAAGGTGGGACTTGCTAGCGCAATGCTGCTCTTTATGCACTAAAAAGGTTTATGGAGATGTTTACATATGCATATCAAGGCACAGCACTCTTCCTTAAACTTATTCATGTCACAGAGATCTTTATTCATATGTCTTACTGCTGACCTTGTCCCTGTGATGATCCTATTATCCTGCCACTTCCCTTTTTCTAAGATGGTAAAGATAATGATCAATAAATACTGAGGGAACTCAGAGACCGGTGCCAGCGCAGGTCCTCTGTATGCTGAGCACCGGTCCCCTGGGCCCACTTTTTCTTTCTCTATGCTTTGTCTCTGTGTCTCATTTCTTTTCTCAAGTTTCTCATTCCACCTAAGGAGAAACACCCACAGGTGTGGAGGGGCAGGCCACTCCTTCACAATTCCAGTGAACAATCAATTTTTAGTGGAGATTTTCTTTATTAGAGGCAGGTTATTTTTATTAAATGGAGCATGAAAAATTAAAAGAGCTGCTTGAGCCCAATTAGATCTTCTAATTTCTATTTTGTTTTTAATATTTACTATATATTAGTCATCATCTTTAAATACCCTATAAGGGTTTCAGAAAATAATTCAAAATGTATTTTGTATCTCACACCTATCCTTATCATTTTTCACATATGAGGTTGTAATTTAGGCTGTTTTACCAGTATATAGAAATCTTTTAAAAAATGAAATAAGAGACAATTACAGGTATATAAAAAGTTTTCCTTTCCTGGATTCTTTCAGAACACAATGTTCTTTATGTTTGAGCCTAGGTGTTTCGTTAATGATTTCAAATCTATTTACTCCTATATATAGTTTGTTCAGTTGTTACATTCTGAGGAATCTTAGGAAGGCTCTCATTTTTTTAATCCAAAAAAAAAAAAAAAACACAGCTGGCATCTTCCTTTGAAAAGTTATCTAGTGTTTAGTAACAGTTTATTCAGAGGAGTGGATAGAAAAATGGAGAAAAAGGCTGTTCCATATTTCTATTGCCAGTCTCTCAGAGAAAATAAAACTGCCTCAATATCTGTGTTTCTCTAATAAACTGTTCATTCTTTAACTTAATGAAATGGAGGGAACATTAATTAAATGCATGTGGCATATTTGACACTTACAGAGAAGATAATTTTTTTGAAAAAAGTCTCCCTATGGGTAACAGAATTTGCAGCTTAATCATGTTGCTTCTCTTTATGAAAATCTTTACTCAAGGAAGGTAAATTCACTGCATACATACTTTGAGTACAGCAGCTTGGCTGGTTAGTACGTCTCAAAAATAGAGACTACTAGAGAACATCCAGAGATTGATAATTTAAAGACCAAACTCATGGAATCATTTCCATACAACAGAAACTATGTTCTATTAGAAAGGTAACAATTATATATCTGGGGCAAAGTTTATAAGATCAACCATTGTAGAAAGATCTGTACATATTTAGCCACCAACAGGCATCACTTGGTATTACATATTAACATTTTAAATAGGTTGCTTAGCAGCATGATTGACGTATATTTTTAAATGTGTAGCTTACCAAATGCCACACAAATATAGCAAAAAAAATGTATTTTTTCTAAATTTATGTACTTGTTGCAACAGAGAAGTTGGAATATTTAGCATTTTGTCAAAAGCGTAGAGGCTAGCTCTGGAGTGGAATTTATCTAGCTCTCTCTCTCTCAAATGTTCATAATGCCATTATCTGAAAGAATATAGGAATGTTGAATCATTATCTCAGCTAGATAAATATATCTCTACCTTCATTGTAGCAAAGTTGGTTATTTTGGAAGTCTTTTATGTAGAAGGGATTGGAAATGACAAAGACGATATGTAATTCAATAGTCTTATCTTCATATTGAGAGAGCAGAAAGGAAGAAACCAGCTAGGCAGATAGGGAAAAAAGTCCTCAACAGAATTCCCTCTCTAGCAAAGAGCAGCTTGGAAGATTGGACTACAAACATAGATAAGGAAGGGAGTTCCAGCACAGAAGGAGAGCCTCCTGGGTAATCAGCAAGTTTCAAATACACAAGGTGGGCCCCAGTAAGCACATTGAGGACCCTAGTGACCACATTCTTTCATTTTTTGTACATACTCAGATAAGGAAGCTTGCGGGGAGGGGCGGAGTGGGGAGGGAGCGGCCCTTGCAGTTGCAGGAATAGGAAGAACTACCTTGGGCCAGGCACACTTACCACGGAGGGTTCTGCCCCTGCCAAGCACAAGCACGGTGGGGAAAAGATGAGTAACATGGAGTAACTTAGGCGAAGGACCTGCCTGCGCAATGAAAGGTTGGGGTGGTGGCTGCCAGAGATTCATGCCTTATGCGGATGACACACCTAGTCCTAACTGTTTTTTTTGTGCCTTAAGTAGGTAAGATACCCGCTCCTGCTCCCCACTAGCTCATTTATAAAAATCCTTGCATTTCACTGAGAAATGGGCAACTTTTCCGGGGCCCCTCTCTACAGCAGAGAGCTGTTTTCTTTCTTTTGCTATTAAACATCTGCTCCAACCTCACCCTTAGTGTGGTTCCTTGTTCTTAATATCCTCTGTGAGACAAAGAACTTCTGGTGTCACCCAGGAAGACGAGGCCGTTTCAACATCTTCAATCATGCTGGCACACTTATCAATGCACTTCAAGATCTTATGGCAATACTTACATAAGTTCATCTAACTCATTCAACTTGACAGACTCTGATATTTCATGCAAATGGACTCATGTCTGTTTTGAAAATGTGATAAAAGAGTGTAAGGACATGCAGTGCGTCTTAAAGACTTGGCTCCTTCTTTATAGTAACAGAAGCATTTCCTCTACAATCCAAAACTCGAATGTAGAATAATTGTATTCATTTAAGTATATCCTCTCTTTTTCTTTTCTTCTATCATTAGTACTTTATACTAAGTAAGCCATTGCTCAACTTTCTTCTAGTTGGTAACGTCTCCTCCCGTGATTTCTGCTAAGAGTAATTTCACAAACATATACATTTACAAATTCTCAAAGAGTGATAAACATATGTGAGGTTCTGAATAAGAACAGGCTGTTTTCTGAATATCTCATAGAAATTCCAATATTAATATTTTCTTATTGAAACAGAAATCTCAGTCAATGATAGGAATTTAATATTTGAAGACAGGTATATAAGCTTTCGTCATCCTGGAATTAACATTGAGAAAAAAACACACAAACAAAAAACTAACATAAACTAGTTTTTCACATTTTTTTAGGTCACTTACCCGGAATTAGCTGAACTGTGAAGTTTGAAGGCATAGTCTTTCAGACTTCAATTCTATCCAACACTTTGAACACCAACTTTTAGTTTGCTACAAATACTCACAAAACCCACTGAATGTTGTTCTACACTGAATACAGTTTATTACAGGAAAATGATATATTGAAACCAGCCAAATAAAAAGACAGGGTTCCAAATAAAATGTATCTGTTGCCCTCGGGATACATTACCCTCCAGGGATAGCCAATGATACATTTTGGATAGTTGTCCTCTCCAAATCTAATGTTGAAATTTGATCTCTAATGTTGGAGGTGGGGCTGATTGATTGAAAGATGTTGGGGTCGTCTGGCCAGATCAATCATGAATGACTTGGTGATATTTTCTCCATGTTAGTGAATGTTTGTTCTATTAGTTCCCCCAAATCTGATTGTTAAAAAGGGCCTTGTACCTTTCTCTTCTCTCTCTTCCTTCCTCGTGTCATGTGATGCCTACTGCCCTTTGACTTCTGCCATGAGAGGAAGCTTGCTGAAGCCCTCAACAGGAGCAGATGCTGGTGCCATGCTTCTTATATGGCCTGCAGCATGATGAGACAAATAAACTTCTTTTCTTTATAAATTACTCAGTCTCAGTTATTTATTTGTAGCAACACAAAATGTACTAGGGCAAGGAATATTGACAAACTATGAAATTCATCCAAGCTTCAGTGTATGGAATTTTTACTGGGTTTCCTTATGTAGTCATGACTGATTGATTGATTGATTGATTGATTGCTGCTGTTGTTGAACTCAGTTTTCAGCAACCCTCTTCCTAGAGATCATTATATCCTGTATCTCCAATGGTCCACCATGAGTCACCTCATTAGCATAAATTATTAAGGGTGGTCCTAGGGGCTCACTATGAATAACAAAGACACTTCTATCACTCAGGAAATTTAAAGCATTTAGAAATTACTTCCAGGAGTCAGTGATAAAGGAGAGTCCTCTGTTTGGGCAAGAACAAATTATTCATGACACTCCAACAAAAAAAAATAACTAATTTTTCCTAAATAAATTGTAAACAAAAAATAAAATTCAGGCGCCCCCAATCAACTGAACTCATTTTTATTGTTGTTGTTGTGTTTTGTTTTTTTTTTTGGAGGGGTGGGGATGGAGTCTTGCTCTGTCACCTACGCTGGAGTGTAATAGCGTGATCTTGGCTTGCTGCAACTTCAGCCTCGGGGTTCAAATAATTCTCCCACCTCAGCCTCGAGAGTAGCTGGAATTACAGGCACCCACCATCATGCCTGGCTAATTTTTGTATTTCTGTAGAGATGGAGTTGCACCATATTGGCCAGGCTGGTCTTGAACTCTTGACCTGAAGTGATCCAGCCACCTTGGCCTCCCAAAGTGCTGAGATTACAGGTGTGAGTCATGGTGCCCAGCCTCAACTGAACTCTTTGGCCAAGAGAATCTCAGAGAAATCTGAAAAGTCATAAAGGTAAGGCAGGTTAGACAAACTTCGTTTTTGGAGTTTGGACACAATTGACCAGCATTAATGTGAAATAGCGATCGTGAGACTGACAGAATGGACTCTTTGTGGCAATAAGATACCAAATTATAAACAAGACCTAAGGCCTTGCAAGGCAAGGGTTAAATCACAGCTTATAAATCATAAAATTTCATTAAACTGGTTAACCTATTGTTAATACGGTATAATGTGGCTTACTTCCAACCTGACCCTGGTATAGCATCACACAACAGATAGCACATCCCTTATCTTAACCTAAGTGTTCCTTTGTACTGACTTGAAGTCTTTGGACAATGCTTTACTCTTTTAACCAACTGCAATTTAAAGAAGGTCTGAATTCACCTATAATCTGTAAACCTCCACCTTGAGATGACACATCTTTTCAGGCCAAACTAACGTATACTTTCCATGTATTGACGTGATGTTACCTGCAATTACTATCTCCCTGAAATGTATAAAAACAAACTGTGACCCGACCACCTACGTGCACTTTGTCAGAACCTCGTGAGGCTGTGTTCCCCAGGCCATGGTCACTTATATTGGCTCAGAATAAATTTGAGACTAAAATAAACATTAAAAAATATCGAGTTTGTTTTTTTTCATTAAAATTGTTTTCACATTGCTATTTAGTGCATATTTAGAAAATCATTTTATCTTTCTTTCTTTCCTTTCATTCTTTCCTTTCTCCTTCCTTCCTTTCTTTATTTCTTCCTTTGTATCACAGACAGAGTTTTTAATTTAAACTAGAAGCCAACATTTTTTGTGTGTGTGTGCTGGCAACTATGTCTCAGCAATTAGGGGAATTGCTGAGTAGTAGAATTAGGACCACATCTCTCTTTCATAAACTGGATGCTAGAATATCAGACGTCCACAAGTGTCATTTCCCCAATGGCTACTCAAGAATCTCATTCAGTACATAAAAACACATTTAACCTATCTGTGAGAAAGTTTTGTGTGCTGCAGAAGACCTGATTTGGGAGACACTATGTGAAAATGTACTGTAAACTTTTGGTTCTTGGCAGTACTGATACTAAACAGAAAGAAAGGCTGCAACGCAATAGGGTGGACATGTTTGTTCCTCCCCTACACACTTACTGATATTAATTGGACAGACTTTATGAATAAGTAAATTAAGATAGCCTACTCTACTAGAAATATAATTGGCACCTTTCTTATATTTTCTTTCCTTTTCTCTTCTTTTTTAAATGTACACTCCTCTGCCTTCATCTTCATTAGTCCTTTATTAAAATGCAAATGCCTTTGGTAAAGATCAATGCTTACATAAATTTACATCTAAGATGCTTAACCTGGTAAGAATATGGAAGAAAAAAATTGGGCAAAGTTAGGCAATGCATAGCTAGAATGAGATATGGGTAAAGGAATAAAGGTAAGAGGAGAAACCCATGGAAGTATTTCACAGTAGTCAAAGAGGAAGATTTTGGAGAGAGAATCAAAGACAGACTCTTTTTACACTCCCTAAGATGGTTTTGTCAAATGAATTTATGTAGCATGGCTTTGCTTCTCTTATTTTAGGTTGTTGGCTCTGTTAAAATAAAAACTTCAGACAAATTAAATTTAATGGAGTTTAATTTAGCAAATAAAATGATTTGTGAATTGGGCAGTTCTCAGAATCAGAGCATATTCAGAGTCTCCTGCAATGCTGCATGGTTGGGGAGAATTTATAGGCAGAGAAAGAAAGGTACAGAATCTGCTGTATTGGTTACAGCTCAGTGTCAGTCTTACTTGAACACAGGTTGAACAACTGGCTGCCTGTGATTGGCTGAAATCTATGACTGGTACAAGAGTAGATTACAATTTGTT
This sequence comes from Colobus angolensis palliatus, assembly GCF_000951035.1. Classification (NCBI taxonomy): domain Eukaryota; kingdom Metazoa; phylum Chordata; class Mammalia; order Primates; family Cercopithecidae; genus Colobus; species Colobus angolensis. The sequence continues at coordinate 3,256,539 of NW_012115066.1, read as the reverse complement.
TATCCATCCAGTTAGGTTACAGTTCATAATGTTCAAAGAGACCTTTAGGCCAAATTTAAAATATGTAAGGAGACAATGTTAGGCTAAACTTAATTTAATAGCTGTTAGTTTGTGATAAAGCTGTCAACATTGAGAAAAACTAGTTCGACTCAGCAAAAAGAACAAACATAAGTTGAAGAAGCCTAACCCATCTAAATCTATTAGCCAGGGTTATGAGATACATTCAAATAAGAAAAAAATAGTTATTGATTTAATTTAAAATATAGGGAAATCTTGAATTGATACATGAATTTTGAATTCTGAAGAGTAAAGAATAGCAATGTATGCACATTATCAAGTTACTTAAATATCTCAGGCTAACATCTTACTTGTCAAGAATTTTCTACTAAAATGTGAACGTTTTGCTGTTGCTTTTCCCCTCACATTGAAGTCAAAACATCTAGAATCAAGTCCTGGCCCTGTTATTTACTATCTCTCACATATTAGAAGCGATCACTTATATCAGCTGACCTGCAGTTTCCTCGTCTATAAAAGGAAAATAATCAATTATTACATATATGGTAAGATGATAAAATAATAATGATAGGTAACGGATGTGAATTGTAAAGTGTTCCGAAAAAGACCATTTTTGCAGAGAATCAAATTGTAAGATTTCTGGGAACGGAGAGCACCTGATTACATTCATCCTCATATGTCCTAGAAAGGTATTCTGGACATTTGGAAATAATATGTGTACACTATAGATGCTACATATAGCCAGAGTATTCTTAAGAAGAAATAAAAATTTCAAATATTTTAAAATGTATTACCTACACTTCAGCCTCTTTTAATGATCAGATTGAAGAAGCAAGCCCTACGTGCTGGTACTGGTGACGATACCCAATTGTGCACATCTCTTTTGACTTTCTATTCAGTGAAGTCATTTTGTGAGCTTGAAATTAGCCATCGGCAGACTATTTATATCAGAACAATCTGTAAACTTTGACATTTAGTGACTCCTATATTCCATCCCCCCACATTTACAAGGATACCTCTGCATGTATTTCAAATGGCAGGAAGAAGTAAATTGTAGATGTTCAATGACAGGAAGGAGGTTCCATTGTGTATCTGATAATCACGTCTTTGCTGAAATTGTACGTGATTTGGAGAAGCCTTATTTTCTAGGGAAGAAGTGATATAATTGAAGAGAAGTAGGCTGAAGAATCTAGGTAAAATGAACAATGTGAAATAAGGTTCCTAAGCCAGACATTTGCAGATACTTTTGAGTGAGAGTCATTAGAATAGTTGGCTTTAGTGAATGGTGCAATTAATATTCGTTCTCTATATAGGAAAAACTGTGTGTGTGTGTGTGTGTGTGTGTGTTTATAGTATAATTCAGGCTTGTAGGAGTAAAGTCTTGAATTCTAGGCTGAGACATTTACGTAAATTAGTAGAGGGTGTGAGAACATGTAAAGCATGCAATAATTTTGGTTTAAAAATAAAACGATCTCATCTGTGCAACTATAAGAATAATTTAAATGGGCACTATATTAGAAGCTGACACCAGTTGAGAGACTGTTGTGATAATCCAGTTTTGAAGCCACATCAAGTCTTTTGTAAGTTCAGATAGTATAAAAATGCATGCAGGAAAGAAGGAAGGCAGGAAGACAAGAAGGAAGGAAATAAAAAGTCCAACCTTGAATGTAAAGGGTCTGAACTACTAGTTCTCCTTATAGAAATCAGAGAGCACAGTTTTTTGTTGTTTTCTTTTTCCTCAGTAACACCTGTTATCTTTATAAAAGTTCTTTTTAACAGAAGATCTTGAAAGGTGTTTTTTTTTTTTTTTTTTTTAATTGAGGCAGGATTTTGCTTTGTCACCCAGGGTGCAGGGCAATGGAGCGATCACAGTTCCTTATAACCTTTAACTCCTGAACTCAAGTGATCCTCCTGCCTCAGTCTCTAGAGTAGCAAGAACTACAGGCATGTGCCACCATGCTTGGCTAATGTTTTCATTTTAATTCTTGTACAAATGGAGTCTCACTATGTTGTCTAGGCTGATGTCAAACTTTTGACCTCAAGTGATCTCCCCACCTCGACCTCCCAAAGTGCTGGAATTACAAGTATGAGTCACCATGCCAAGCTAAAAGTTTTCTTTTTCAAGTAGAAAATATGTCGATTTAAAAAATGGTCTAAAAGAAGCTTGTTACCTTGAGAGATAATATTCACCACTGATGAAAGCACATGTGTGTTTATTCTTCTGGTAGAGGCAAGTAAGGACTGAGCAGAATTTTGTGCCTGTCAAATCAATCCCTCTCCTTTCTTACCTCACTAGTTTGCTTTCATTTTCTAAAATAATAGATTTTGAATATCACATTTCATTACCGTTGCTCTCGAAATTCACTTGCTATTTATTGATTAATCGTTGTTGTTTGGTATGTTTTATACAAAGCATCTGTTTTTCCAGAATCTGCAGAACTGTGTTTTCAATTTATAACATTCTGTGTTTTCTAACAAAAACTCAGTTTATCATATAATTGTGATATTTTTGTATTTCTATACTCTATTTAACATAAAATATAATATATAATTAAGGGCCAAAATATCATTAGACATCATCTAATTCTACCTTATTTTATAAATTAAAAAAATTCTGAGATGTTAGTTTACTTGTTAGGGTCACATAGCTTATTAGTGGAAATTCAACATTCTTATTTTTTGTTCACAGTTAATGATAAATCCTAGTTTATTTTTAGTTTTAAGTTATTGATTTGTGTCCCTTGCATATGTGTGCAATCTCCACTTATTTTAATGTGGATTTCAAATTGTAGAGTTGACTTTTCAACCCACATAAAGAGACATTAAAAGTCACCATGTAGTCAGAATACAACATAATCAAAACTTTTCATTTTAAATTGACTCCAATTCTAACTATAACCTAAAATTGCAAAACATAGTCAAGCAGTGATCTTTGCCACTCATATCAGAGATCCAAATGGCCCTGCAGATGTGAAACTGTCTGTTGCTATGGGAGAACAGCTGGAATCAGTTAATGATTTGAGTCAGCATGAGCTGACACACTAGACTAGAAAGTTTCATCTCCATGGTAGAGAACTGTAGGAAAAGAAGCAGAGAGCCAGATTGTTGCAGGAAAGGCCTCATGAGGGACACAGCTGTAAGCATAATTAAGCCTATCTCCCACTGGCAAGTGGAAGTGTTGTTTACTCTTGTACATATGAAACTCAGTCATCAGCAGGCCAGTCTTCCATCCTATCCCCACTGTGATAGAGAACCAATTCACTCGGGACAGACATCCTAAAGAGACTAATAAGAATCGCCTTTGTTTAGGAATTGCAAGAGGCTAGTATGAGAGAAACACAAGATTTTTCTTGGTGATCTTTGTTTTCCTTTTTTCTTATATGGCCAGTAGTTATTTAGAGTTTAAAAGATGAAGAACTGGAGATATATTTACCACCTTACACAGTTTTGGGTGTAAGTAATTTTTTTTTAAAAAAATGGCTAAACTGGGGAGTGTGATGGCATGGTTGAATAACCTGACGACAATGATATGAGACACTTAATTAAACTAGAGGTAAACTTTAATGCTAGTTTGAGTTTGGAGCTCTTTATTTTAAATACAAAATCATCATCTAACTACTACAATATATAGGAACTAGAAAATAAAGTTTATCCTCAGAACTACTTCAAAATTTTATAATGATGCCTACCAGGAATGATTAAATGAGGGTAGGATATGTATTTCCCAGAATCTTTTATTTAGCCAGGTTCTCACTAATAACTGTTAGAGAAGTAAAAGGTGATATTACAGTTGGTGATGGGGAAAATTTATTTTTACTATTCTCATCTCCTGTTCCCAGCAACACAGAGCAGTAATATGAGGGATAAACACACACACATACACACGCACACACACACACACACACACAGAGAGAGAGAGAGAGAGCGTGCAAACAGCAAAGGTGACAGTAGTGCATTTATTCATTTAACAAATATTCACTGAACATGTACTCTGTTCCAGGCATCATTCTTCTTGGTGCTAAAAGATATAAAAATGAACAACAGAAAATGTCCCTACCCTCATTTAACACTGATGGATTACTCACACAAGAACAGTAAGATTATGGATGCGAAGGGAATAAATAAAGATAATAATATGGTTGTCATCAAAGTAATAACAGTCCTTGATGAATGAAAAGCTATCTTTTTATTTATAATACAGAACCTTACAGCATTTCATTGCCACTATCCCAACTGTCACTATCACCACCATTATTACGACTGCTATCAACAAGCTTTTTGTATACGGGCCAGCCATTATGCCAAGCAATTAACATGTACTGAATTCAAATAAAACCAGAAAATAATTTCTGTTAATACCATCATCTTATAGATGGAAAATCAAGGCACAGAGAAATAAAGTCATTTATCCAATGATTCGGTAGAGCTTAAATATTTCAAATGTGGTAGAGCTGTAAACAAAATACAAGATCGTCCAATTCCAGAATCCATGCTCCTCTCCATTCCATTCTACTGAATTGGCAGATATGTGCTGATTTTTTAAATAAATAAATGCATGAGTACGACCCCCAACAAAATATCTATCTTTCTGATTGTGAGTCAAATACTTCTTTCTCCTAAGTTAGAAAATATTATTTCTATTATTTATATATTTCTATTATTCTTGACCACCTTTAAGGTGGTGAAGCCTGTGAAGACAGATTTTAATTACGGAATAAGCCTAAGAACTGACAGAATCTAAACTCGGTTCAAAGAAACTGTTAAAGGTTCTTCTGACTCTTCAAACATATGTAAGAGTGTTCTCATTACTTGAGGGCATAAATTTTGCAAATCTGGGCATAGTTTCTCTAGAGAATGGACTAAATGGGGTTGTAAATGAATAATGTTGGGTAAATAAATTAACAAATACTGAGTACAATTAATGAACTTTATTCAACTGAAGTGGCAAGTCATTTTACTCAATAAGCTTGGCAAACTCATCACACTGGTGCTTCTTTCCTCATCTTTGGTAAAGATAAGACCAAAGTTGGCATTAGGACAGATTTGTGACAATCCATCTGGGCTAATGTTCAAGCAGACTCACTGCAGAGAGAAAAAAGTGATTACGTAATTGAATGAGTAAGTTAACATGTTTAAACTAATGCAGGACTAGAGTTTTAAAAATTCTACAAAAAGCAACAAATTTTTCCAATCATCAAAATAGTTTCACATGCAAGAAAGGCCTGTTAGTAGTATTGGGTTAAAGTTTGGTTCCATTTTATCTATTCCACTCAGCATGTGTTTCCTTTTCACATGAATCTTATATGAATATAAACCTTTCCTTTACTGACTGTGGCCCCTTTGGCATTCTAGGTATTTCATGACTTCTCTCCATAATACTTTGAAAATCTTTACAGAGAGTAAAAGTTGGAGCTGGGACTTCCTCTGTATCATTTCCATCATGAGATGTACAATCATTCTTGTCCATAATTCTTATGCTATTACAAATTCTGAATAGATTGCCATTGCATGTCGTTCTTCACTTTTGTCATTTTTGTCTGAATCAATATTGCATGCTCCTTTTCAGGAGCTTAGTTTACTTTTATTCTGTAAAAGATCATACATACATATGGAAATTTTTTATCTTATGCAACAATATTCATTGATAGAACATTATCCTTAAAATACTTGATTGGATGAATGGAGGAAAGAAGATGGCTGACAATTATATGGCCCATCCAAGGACTATCCATAAAATAAATAATGTACTTTATTTCAAAATGGTGTACAGGAAGGAAATACCTGCAGACATTTTAGTCTATTTAAATATAGAACCTGTGATTCAGTGATGTCTATTTTTTCTCATTTTATTTTTATTTAGCTTTTTTAATAAAGTTATTTTAATAAAAATAAGTATATTTATATAATTATCAACTCTTTAGTATCTTTACAAATAATAGTTAATTACTTACAGGCATAAAATAAGCAATTTCTCCTCCTCCTCCTCCTCCTCCTCCTCCTCCTTCTTCTTCTTCTTCTCCTCCTCCTCCTCCTCCTTCTTCCCCCTCCCCTTCCCCTTCCCCTTTCTTCCCCTTCTCCTTCTTCTTCTTCTTCCTCTTCTTCTTCTTCTTGAGATGGAGTCTCGCTCTGTTGCCCAGGCTGGAGTGCAGTGGTGCGATCTCAGCTCACTGCAACTTCCACTTCCCAGTTCAAGCTACTCTTCTGCCTCAGTCTCCCAAGGAGCTGGGACTATAGGCGCATGCCACCACGTCTGGCTAATTTTGTATTTTTAATAGAAATGGGGTTTCACCATATTGGCCAGGCTGGTCTCAAACTCCTGATCAGTCCATCTCGGCCTCCCAAGTGCTGGAATTACAGGGGTAAACCACCACGCTCGGCCAAAATAAGCAATTTCTATCATGGTAAAGTATTTTTATTTTAATAAATCAATGGAAAAGAAAACATACAGATAGACTTGTGTAGGAGAAAAAATTATACTATGTATATGCATTCAAATATATCAAGACAGGTGATTAGTACATAAATAAAAACACCTTTTTCTTAAGAACTGGAAAACATTAAAAACAAGTATGTTGGTATTGGTGTCTGACTGCCGCTTTACTTGGAAAATATACCTACAGAAAGAATATGTGATTTTTGAGCTCAAATAGGCATGAAAATTAAGAGATAAGACATAAAGCAGGTTAGTGAAGGTGTATAAAAATAAAATGCGTCCATAAATTTGCATGCCAATTTTGTATATTTACAAAATAATCTCACATGTGTTAGCTTATTTGATGTGAGGAACAAATTTTTGAAGTAGCCCATGTTACTAATGAGAAAAATGTAATTTAGGGAGGCTGCGACTAGCCAGAGGTGACACAAGCCGTGGCAAAATGCAGATTTGAATTTGGATTTTCTTATTTATGGCCAATGCACTCCGAGGCATTGTTTCAACTGCTATTTCCAGTTGATTGGCAGTGATGCATGAATACTGTATACAAAGGATTTCAAGACCTTCTCTGTACTCATTGGGAAAGGGTGCTGTGATTAATACAGATATGAACATAAACTAAGAGTTTAAATGGCAGTATAAATACTATGACTTTTTTATTGCATTTCTAAATGTTTCTTTAGCTCAACTTGAAGACAGTGAAATCTCTGAAGCAACCTTGTTTAGACATATATATGCATTTCTCATATCCTTTTCTTTGCATTAATACTAATTAGGCTGATTCACTCAATTTGTCATCAATATATAATTGCTATATTTTTACAGTTGTTAAAAACAATAGGTTTTTGTTTTGCATCGTTTGTTTTTAAACATGTTTTTATCATTTCTGACTGTAACACACCAGCTCGTTTGTCAAGACTCAATTTACATCCCACCTCTCCAATAAAATGCTTTCCTTTTTTTTCCCCCTTGAAAACATTTAGTTCTCTGTCTTCTCCTTGTATGTAACACAATGAAGTTTTCCTTTTTGCTCACAAAAGTGTCTGGTAATGTCCATGCAGATGAACACTGTTCCAGCAGCCATTCAGAAACCAGGTTCTTTCCAAAAGGTGGCTTTGCCATCTTTCAGTTATCTTGAATCCTAGACTGGAATTTCTGCATTAAATTCGTTCATGACTGCCACACATGCCAGTATCACTCTTTTTTTTTTTTTTTTCTAGTTGAAATTTAAATTCTGGGGATATCTTCTCACACCATGTATTTCAGGTAGAATTTTTTGTCATAGTAACTCAGTAGCTGGGATTTTGTCCCAGTCTTGGGTGGAGATAACTCCTTCATAGGTCTGCATCCTTTAGCAAAAGTAATTGATTTAGAACAATAAAATAATCTCACCAGGATTATTGATCCCCCAGTAATGAAAAGATGTCAGTTTGGAGATTCTTAAACTATTATGGTAAAGTTGTTTACAGGAGGAGATAGTGAATCCAAATCAAAAAAATGTAGAGGGAGACAGAGAAAGAAAAAGATTCTGGACAACACAGAAAGAAAGGTCTTTGACAAGAATGTCTGAGTCTCTGGATTCAGTCAAAGTGATCCCTAACTTTTTATTTAGATAAGAAAGTTTATCTACTTCCTTTAAAAAAATTACGTATCAAAAGCAACTATATGGGTATTTACTAAACTGTTTCCTTCTGTATTAGTACTAGTTCTTTGGTGACCTCTAGTAATTGGTGGACTATTAATAATGACATCAATCCTGTAGAAGCGCTTGAAGCCTGACCCAACCACACCCAGTTTGAATAAATGTTATGATAATTCAAAGTCATTTAGTTTTTAAAAAATTAAAGGTTCTAAAGAGTCTTGAAGGAAATTAAAACAAAAAGAAAAAAGATGATTCTTTCAAGAAGAAATTGGTTAATCTCCTCAATAACCACGTTTCAAAAAACTCTGAGGTAAAAATCAGGTTTTCAGCAAATGTTATCTCATTTAATGATTAAATGTTGCTTAGGTATATATACAAAGATAACAATTTATTCTTCTCTTGGTTTATTTTTTATTTTGGACAGGGAGAACGAGAAGAAAAGATAATTTAAAAAGTTTGAAGATCTACATTTCCAGGCAAATGTCAATTTCTTCTTAATTTGGTATTTGACAGTAAAGGCACTAGGCTCAATTTGTGTGCAAAAATTCTTGAGCCTTAAAATCTAATAAAATTTGTCCAGCTAGATTTCAGGCATCCTTGATACCCATAACTTCTTTCTTCTTTCAGATTTCTTCTTTAAAAAAATAGAAATGTTGTCTGGGCACGGTGGCTTGTGCCTATAATCCCAGCACTTTTGGAAGCTGTGATGGTTGGATCATGAGGTCAGGAGTTTGAGACCAACTTGACCAATATGGTGAAACCCTGTCTCTATGAAAAATACAAAAAATAGCCCAACATGGTGGCGCACGCCTGTAGTTCCAGCTACTCAGGAGGCTGAGACAGAAGAGTCGCTTTAACTCAAGAGGTGGAGATTGCAGTAAGCTGAGATTGCACCACTGCACTCCAGCCTGGGTAACAGAGGGAGACTCTGTGTCAAAAAAAAAAAAAAGAAAGAAAGAAAAAGAAATGTTTAAGAAATGTCTATCCTGATTTCATGCCATCATGAAATTATTTTAGAAGCATAAAACTTTTATTGTATCACAGGTTCACAGTTGAAAAAGAATTTTTTCTCAGGATGAATCAAATCAAACTCACCCATACCTGATTTAGATAAGATGTGGGAAAGAGTTAAGACTTTTGGGTTTGTTGAGATGGGTGAATATATTTTGCAATACAATGATGTGATGGACAAATAAGACAGTCACCTACAAGTCAAGGAGAGAAGCCTGGAACAGTTCCTTTACTTATGAGCCACACAGGGAACCAACTGTTGACTGATAACAATTCCCAAGAATAATACAGAAAACTTTAAAAAGCAGGATATAGTGGACTTCTGACAATAGAGGGAAAGGAGAATAATGAGAGAAGATGAGGCAAGAGGGGATCTAGATAGTGGAGGGCCTAAAAAGGATGTTAAACATTTAAGTGTTATCCTTGGTGAACTAAGAAATCATTTATAAGACTGGTGTTTTCAAAGAAACATGATTTAATGCTGAGTATAGGTTAGAGAAATATAAGAGCAGATATGAAGTGGTAAGTAGAAGACCTCTCTAGTAGACCAAACAAGATAGTACTGATTGACAGTGGAGGTGTGAGGCAGAGGAGCAGACTGTAATATCCAGGTATTGATAACAATTACTGCAATAAAGATCAAAGGATGGTAAAGAGGCATGTATATCTATGGAGCAGAGGAGCTCTGTTTCGCATGTATCTACCTCGATGTGCCTACAAAACAGCAGAGTGCCATTAGGCAACCAAATGAACATTTGAGTGTAAAACCCAGGAGAGGTATCAGGGCTAGAGAAAGATTTTCATCAATTGAAAGATAATCATGACAATGGAAACTAATATCATTTAGCAAGTGTAGATGTAAAAGGAGTACTTAACTTTTTAAGAGTTCCTTATTTTTTTTTTTTTTTTTTTTAATTGAGGCAGGATTT